>NC_037673.1:154344447-154551593 GCF_003255815.1 Theropithecus gelada
AAACAAAAAAAAAAAACAAAAAAAAAAAAAACAAAAAACTAGCCGGGCGAGGTGGCGGGTGCCTGTAGTCCCAGCTACTCGGGAGGCTGAGGCAGGAGAACGGCGTGAACCCGAGAGGAGGAGCTTGCAGTGAGCTGAGATCCGGCCACTGCACTCCAGCCTGGGTGACAGAGGAGCAAGACTCCGTCTCAAAAAAAAAAAAAAAAAAATACAAAAAATTGGCCAGGCGCGGTGGCTCACGCCTGTAATCCCAGCACTTTGGGAGGCCAAGGCAGACGGATGATGAGGTCAGGAGATTGGGACCATCCTGGTCAACATGGTGAAACCTCATCTCTACTAAAATTAAATAAATAAATAAATAAATAAATAAATAAAATTTGCCAGGCATGGTAGCACATGCCTGTAGTCCCTGAGGCTGAGGCAGGGGAATCACTTGAACCCAGGAGGTGGAGCTTGCAGTGAGCCGAGATAACGCCACTGCACTCCAGCCTGGGCAACAAGAGCCAGACTCTGTTTTGAAACAAACAAACAAAAAAAACCCAAAAAACTAGCCAGGTGTAGTGGCAGGCGCCTGTAGTCCCAGCTACTCAGGAGGCTGGGCAGAAGAATTGCTTGAACCTGATAGGCAGAGGTTGCAGTGAGCCGAGATCACGCCACTGCACTCCAGCCTGGGCAACAGAGCAAGACACTGTCTCAAAAAAAAAAAAAAAAGAAAAGAAAAATGAAATTCTAGAACATGATACAGCATGGATGAACCTTGAGGACATTATGCTAAGAGAAATAAGTCAGTCACTAAAGGACAAACACGGTATGATTCTACTTATATAACTACTTAGGGTAGTCAAATTCATAGAGACAGAAAGTAGAGAGGTGGTTAGCGGGGGATGGAGGAGAGAGGGCTGGGGCATTAGTGTTTAATGGGTAGAGAGTTTCAGTTTGGGAAGATGGGAAGTTCTGGAGATGGAGGGTGGTGATGGTTGCACAATAATGTGAATGTAAGCCACTGAACTGTACTTAGAAATGGTTAAAATGGTAAAATTTCATGTGTTTTACCTCATTTATACACATACATATTTACCATATTATACACTTACCACATTCTACACATATGGTGTGTATATTTTACCACAATTTGAAAAGATAAGCCAAAGGGCATACAGAAGGTGGTTAACCAGGGCTTGAATTTCCAGTTTTCTCCCTTAACCATAATATTCTCCTAAAACATATCTGTGAGCGCTCGGATGAGAACAGTGATGGGTACGTGTTTGGCTGTGGAAATGTAGGCTCACTTTGGTCTAGTCTCCCCTCACACAGGATATCATCTCAAACAAGGCTTCTGTGGATATAGTGTCCCTCAAGACATCTCAACCAAGAAACTGGGGAAGTGTGCTCATCACCACACCACAGTTGGGGTAGCACCACTCACTCTAAGGGCCCATTTAGAACAGTTAATTAACACCAGAATCGCTGTCTGCACAGGGAGTGAGGAATTTCTTCTGAAGGACCCAACAAATGATGTTTCCAACTTAACTGTGGATTTCATCCTAAGAATCTTCAAATTCACTGGAAGTCCGTCTTGTACCAATTTAATGCTGACATTTCCTGCCTTTTCCACCTGGAGATGACTCCCTTGTTTTAAGAAGTCTTGGTGAACATGTGGTTCAGTGGAACAAAATGGAAGACATTTTTGAGACACAGACGTATGTAAGCCTCAAATCAGGCTCTCAGGAAAAATAAGTTGTACATCAGAAACACGGCCACCAGTTTGGGAAGAGTGTCAGCATGAGCGTAGAGATACAAAGACATGAGGAGCTAAGAGTTGATTGTTAACCTCCCAAACTCAATTCAATGTGACAGTGACACTTCACAGCACATTGCATCCAATCTCATTTGAAGCTGACAAAGATTGTTTCTGCTTTACATCTATTGGTTTATTAATGGTCTACAGCCTCTTAAGCAGATGCATATTCATTAGGTAGCCAGCTGTTAGGCGGTTCCCAGATGTCGAATGTAACTCTGTCTTGGAACGTATTTTTTTTTTCCTTATCATGAAACAAAGTAATTGAGGCCTTATTAAAGAACCAGTTAATTACTAAAGCGGTACCTTATGCCACCCTTTTTATCATTCAAATCTGATAACTCTTGGGACATCTAAAAATTTTGGTGAAGAGACAGTATTTAAACAGCCAATCTTTATTATGTATTTTATATATAGATAGATACTATATGGGTAGACAAAAGGTATGTGCAAAGTTCTTAACAACTGACAAATTCTTTTCCTTGGTTCATCACAGGAATTAGGTCTAAGGGATAAAACTGATAAACCTAGTAAATTAGTTAAAATTAAAGTACTTCAATAATATTTCTTTTATCTAACTTAATACTTTCCTGTAAAAGAGGACTTGACAAATGGTTCTTTGTGTAACCCATGCCTGAAACCTCATTGTGTATTTTCCATTAAACAGATTATTTTTTTCCTCCATCAAAAATAAGGTAGTTCAGCTATTGGCAATCCAAATAGGGTTTTCAAATTGCCAGGTATTTCTAAATGCTCTTTAAACCTCTACTCAAATATTCCCTGAAGAAGAACTTAAATCTAGAAATTCCATTTCTACTTTTATTTGGTAGCTGGACATCTCAATTCTATTTCTGAAGTGCAAGAATCACAGGAGCAGATGAAAAATGGCCAAGAGCACACAATGTTTCCAATTCTTGAGTGCACTTTTTGAAATGGATTCCTCAGTCAAGCAATTCCTTGCCATCCACCTTTAGCCTGCGGCTTACTCTTAACATATCTTTTGATCCCTTGAGGTGCCTTTGTGTTGTATTACTACTCCAAATCTGCTGGATTTTTCTGCTATTGGATTTGGCTAATGTCTTATGCTAAGTTATATCACCATTTCTACAAGACAAAAGACTTACCCTTCAGAAGAGGTCAGTTTTTATTTGCTCTGTGGCCCATCTCCTGCTGTTGACTTTTAGAAAATGCAAATAGACTGCATAAACATTTCAGCGCTTATTTTAAAAACATATTCGTTAACAACCCTTTACTAGCTGTCTACCATGTGTGGAGCATTAACATGGCATCTGGGGACAACGTGGTTAGAGTGCAGGGATATGCAAGAAAAAGCTGACAATTTATCTGTGTGGCATGTACAATCTCTAAATTCAAAGATCTGAAATATTAATAGAGGGGAATGAGGACAGTGCAGTGACACTGAACTTGGATTCCAGGGACCTGTCCTAGGAAATGTGGCTTTCATAACTACCTTGATCTCTCAGAGTCTCAGTTTCCTTATCTGTAACAAGGAAATAATAAGTGTCTTAACTTTTTGGCTTAGAGTTATTGTGAAAATCAGGCAAGAAAAGAGTGTGAATCCGCTCTGTAAGCTGTAATGTGCAAATGCAAGTTATCACTATTTGAAATACTCCATTTGCATATAAAAAGGTCCCTTAGATACAAACAATTCATATCTTTCACATATAAATGAACTATTGATGCATTTCGGGGTAGTGAATATATCAAATCAATATTACCAATTTTCCATTCAAGTTTCCTAAAGCCCAAGTAGAGTGATTCCTATTCTATATGACAAGTATGGCAAGGAAAGCAAAAGGGGCCTTCAGAATATTCCATTTCTGGTGGTGACAGCCCCCCTCTGGGAACTTTTGAGGAGAATGAAGTAAGTACTTACCTCAGCACACTAAATGCCAGTTACTAACATGGTCCTTGCCTATCTCCCCAATTCCACTCCTTTTATGCGGAGCTCCAGCTACACCTATGAGCTTCTCTGGTAGCTCTTTCTCCACAAGGAGTCCTCACACATGGAGTTCTCCGTGGTCGAACGACACTCTTTCTGGTTCAGCATGGCTGTCCCCTTCTCATCATTCTTCAGATCTCTGTGGAAAAGCTCCCTTCTCAGAGGGGGCATCTGGAGTGATCCCACCTAAATTAGGCCTCTGCTCCTATTCTTTTCTAACAGCACCATGACTAGCTCCTTCAGAACACTTAACACCTGTCCACACTTCCATGTGATCTTAGAGTTAGCATAATACATAACACAACTATAAAACTATAAAATCAGTAGACATGCACTGTGTACCAGAAAAAATCATCTCGAAAACTGAACAAAGATTATGTCACCAATTTTTCATATTCAGAATCCAAGAGGGCAAATCTCATGTGACAGGCATTTTGCTGATGACTGGTGAAAGGCAAAGCTAAATTCTTTGTACCTCAAGCAGGTCATCTTATAACCAGAAAAAAATCAAGTAAATGATATATAGTATACTAGGGAATCATCTTATCTGATAATTCTTCATAGTTGCAGTTGCCAAGCCCAGGCTAGGGACCACTGAGGGGCCCTGAGACCATTCCCAGAAGTTGCAAGTTCCCATCTTTTCCAGCCACCTACCTGAGACCAGACTTGTTTCACAAACTTCCTCCAAAATAACCTATCACAGCAGATTGAATGCAGAAACAAGAGCCCAGCTACATTCTATTATGTTGGTGCAAAAGTATATGCAGTTTTGCCATTGAAATGCCAAAAACCACAATTACTTTTGCACCAACCTGGCATTATGTCAGGTATGAAAGAGATTCGCAATAATGTAAAACCATGCCGCTGTTCTCAGAAATTTTTATTTTGGAAAATATAGCATATAAAGTTGCAGTTTGTTAACACGTATGGGTTATTGTGAAACCAATTAATACTTTCAAAGCTTTGCACTTTATATTTCAAATACAGTAAATACTGATAGATGCAACCCACATAAACAGCAGCTCCTTGAAGTCCTCAGTTTTTAAGGGTGTAAAGAGGGATCTGAGACCAAAATGCTCCGTATACCAACTGTAAGCACTCTTACTTCATTACAAAGTAGAAAAAAGTGTGCTTGGAGCATTTAAAGACCACAACTGCAGGATGTACAGTGAAGAAAAATCAGGCCAGGTGTGGTGACTCATGTTTGTAATCCTAACACTTTGGGAGGCCAAGGCGGCAGGATCACTTGAGCTCAGGAGTTCGAGACCAGCTTGGGCAACATGGTGGGACTTTGTTCCTATTAAAAAAATAAAGAAAAATCAAAGGGAGAGGAAAACTAGGATTTCATAGTTCGTAATTCAGTTATTTAAAATGACATTTAAAGAACAGGAAACAAAACCCACTTTTGCCCTTCGGAGCTTCAAATCCCTGGGAAGGTAAGCCTTGAATTGGCCATGTGCTGATTTGCCGCCCACAGGGGTAAGCAGCCCAGAGGAAAGGGCTGCAGTAGCTACTCATGGCTGCCCGGGAACAATGTATTAGGCAAGGCTGTCATTTAACAAAGAAGGAAGACACAAGAATTATGGTCATAGGCTGGGCAGGATGGCTCACACCTGTAATCCCAGCACTTCGGGAGGCTGAGGCGGACGAATTGCTTGAGCCCATATGTTCAAGGCCAGCCTGGGCAAAATAGGGAGACCCCATCTCTACTAAAATTAAAAAATTAGCCAGGTGTGTGGCACACACTGGTAGTCCCAGCTACTTGGGAGGCTCATGCGTGAGGACTGCTTGCGCCCAAGAGGTTGGGGTTGCAATGAGCCATGATTGTGCCACTGCACTCCAGCCTGGGTGATAAAGCAAGACCCTGTTTCAACAACAAAAAAAGGAATTAAGGTCATAGTGAGTTAAACAAAAAATCCTTTCATGGATTTCATTTAGTCTTTTTATCTGATTGCTCATCTGGGTATTAGAAGAATAGCAAGATCCTAGTCAACAAAACTGCACGTTGATCAATTAAAAAACTGATCTCTAAAGCTTGTAAAAGTGGAGAACATTCTAATGAGAATTGTGTGGCAAATCCTATACCAGGAGACCACTTTAATAGCTCTCTGCCTCATATCTAAACCAATGTGGCAAGAAATGACTCAAAACATTCACAGAACAATTCATTTACAATTTCCTTGACAGTTAAAAAAAAAAAAAAGTGGAGTTAAATTCATGCAGCTAGTAAAACCCCTTAATTAGAAACCAACTTACAAGTCTCTCAGGCTTTCTTTACTATACTTTGCTTTTAGGAATAAAACAGGAATACGAACTTTTGAATCTGCTGTGTAAACTGACACGTGAAGTGTTTAGCACAGTGACTGGCACAAAGAAAGTTGTTGATATGTAAGCATTTACATAAACAAAGAATGGGAGGCAGGAAAACATGTACTGCACATATGTCAGTGCTGGTGGATCTCATCATTTATTTAATTATCCCACATTTCAAGACTTAAGTTCATTTTGGAAAAAATGAGGGCCCAGAGAGGTCTGGTAAATTATCAAGGTCACACAGATGGTGGGTGATTAAAATGAGATTCCCAGCACATGGTCTTTCCACAATGCAGTCAGTGCTGTCTTCCAGGAGAGCTGAAACACACAGCATTTACCTCAGAAATCCACTTAATATAAGGTGTGCTCCATGCTTAGTATATAGATTTAGCTGTATTTCCTAATATCTCAGCTAGGAAACTATACCACCATGCTTTATCTTCAAAATGAGACAGTGCAAAGTTCAGAAAGATGGCAAATTCTTTAATTCATCTGCCAAAAAGAAAAACTGTTTCATAAATATTTGAGGGAAAAAAAGTACAAACCCTTCCCTCCAAACGTAACTATAGGCCTCAACTCGCTAGTGAGCTAGTGATTACCCTCAAACCAATAGTATTATGGTTATCATTCAGGCAATTCAAAAAAAAAAAAAAAAAAAAAAAGGAAACATCTAACCAAAGTACTATTTAAAAACAGTGTATGTGGTTCTTGAAGACATCAGAGAAGTGGAGGGGAAAAAAAAACCCTAGAGGGAAGGAGACAAAAATAAATCTGGAGTGGCTGTGTAGACTCACCATACAAAAATTGCTGGAACAGTATTAACTTTCCCCTCACACCATTAGGCAGAATAAAAAGTTGATACAAGCAGAAAAACTTTGGTTGAAGAAGGAAAGGGTATAGAGGATGGGCTGAAGGAAACCCAATAGTGAAAGAAAGGAAGAGTATTTTCTTCCCAACTCCAAATGATTTAGGGGTATTTATGCCTTTCTTCAAGTATAACTTAGTAACCCCTTCGGAGACAAATCATTACACTGGACAGACAGACAGTGAAACAACCGTTGTTTTTCTCTTTCATGGGCTCTGAAAGAAAAATATTGATAAGAAACTCTAAGTTGACGTTCAAGAAAAAAGATAACATAGGAGGGCATGATACAGGAAATGCTTTAGAGGTCAATCTGATTAGAAAAAGAATTAAAACACAAAGGTTCAGATAAACATTTACTTCGTCTAAGAATTTGCCACATATTTGAGAAAGTGAAGATACACTTCTTAAAGAAAAAATTTACTTAAGATTCTAGGTTTTAAACATCAGGGACCATATTCTACTGCTGCCACCAGAGGGTGGCTTGATTGCTCTGAAGTAACAACACTTGAAAGCTCCTATTCTTTCAAACTAAGTTAAACACATTGAATTGCTGAAAGATTAAAAACCGCAGTCAGCTAATTACACTCTCTCTCATCTCTTATTCAGCAAATGAATCACTTTTCATTACCACTTAGCTGAAGTACATGAATTTCTGCCTAATTAGAAATGTTGTAGATGGAACATTAGCAAGAATGGAGCAGGTCAGGATATCTTTGCTGCTTCATTTTTAATTCCTAACAGTAGACTCTGATAGGAAAGAATAGAGAAGTCATTAAATAATTTTAAATTATTTATAAAAATTACTTTGCCCAAATTATACAATGGTCTCAAATGTCTAACAGAATGAAAGAAAAAGCAGTTCAACATTGATTTTAATGAACATTTTAATGTTATGTATAACAGACCATTATGAATATAATGGAAATAAAGTTTTATCAATTTAATAAAAAAATTTTCAACATAACATGGGGAGGCAATAATTTGATATCTATATTATAGTATTTATTTTGAAAAATATTCCCAGCTTGAGGGTAAAACAATTAATTTTGCATTCCAAACTCTAGAATCATGATTTTCATGTGAGCTTAATGCAGAATTACAGCAGAAAAATGAAAACATTTTAATTAATTTCCTTTGTCGTTAAATCAATAAAATCTTTGACTGCTACAGGTCTCCTTTAATAATATATATTTAACTCCTCTACTGGAACCATACTGCTAATGCTGTATTATATACACTCAAAACCAAAACGAAACAAATACTGTATAAAATCTAAAAGCAAACATTTGAGTTGTAACATTTATATTTAACTTAAGGTTTTAATGGATTTTTACCTTTTCAGACACTCCCCCCAAAAAATAAATATTTTTCTCTTTTGAGTGTTCCTGACTTAAATGATGGCTACAGGGATAAACACGGAAGGAAGCCTTGCCAAGTTAATCACTGCAAATTGTAAATAATGACAACTAAAAACAAACAGAAGTTTTTTTTCTTTTAAAGGAAACCATAGAGCAGTCCTGAAAAAAAAA
Organism: Theropithecus gelada; assembly: GCF_003255815.1. Taxonomy (NCBI): domain Eukaryota; kingdom Metazoa; phylum Chordata; class Mammalia; order Primates; family Cercopithecidae; genus Theropithecus; species Theropithecus gelada. The sequence continues at coordinate 154,352,916 of NC_037673.1, forward strand.
TTTTCCTAGTTCTGCACAGGATAATTACAGCAGAAGATGTGGGAAAAGTCCCATAGCGATCACCAATTGCTTAAAGAGGTTTCGTTACAATAAAAATTTGGATAGTATAATAGCAGTGTTGCTGGAACATTAGCAAAAGTATATACATTCCAGTTACCTTTGATTTAGCCATAATCACATATGTATGCCTTTTTTGGACAAAAATATATATTTTTATAAAAAACTGATCATCCAACTTTAATGATTTCATATATGGACTCAAGAGTGGTAGTAAAAGGAACAGACCCAATTATGACAAGGCGATCCAGGGACAGAAAAATCAAGTTCCTCAGGAAAAGAAAGTATAAAATTAGAGATTCAAACACATTTATTCAGCCCTATTCCAATCTTCCCACAAATTATGCTGTTAAATGGGCTCCTCAGTTGATAAAGGCTTTCAATGGCCTCACCACCCACTTGTGGTCTATCCTCACTGGAAAAAAAAATGATTCTGACTGCCTCATCTGAAGTGCTCTTGCCTGGCCCTCTGAAATACTGGATATTTCACTTTTATAAAACAGCCTTTTTGGTTCTTTATGTAGATTTTAATTAATTGATAAAAGAAAGGGTAGTTGATTAGCATTTTCCATCCCGACATCACCTATCTCCACAGCTAAAAATTCTTCAATCTGCTTCTTTTACAATCTCTTATTTGCTAAAATTGGCGAAATTTGCAAAGGCATCTTGCTTGGGTTGCACAGTTCCAGAAGTCATGGCTATGTTGGGCATGCCCATTCCCATTGTGCCCGTCAGGCCCATCCCAGCAGCGGACATCCCTATGTTCATGTTCATGCCCATCATGCTCTGGTTCATCATTGGAGTATTTCCAAGAGGGGCCATTCCCATGGGGCCAGTCACCACATTGGGCATGCTCATAGGCATGGGTCCCCCTATCAAAGTGTTAGTTTGGGGTCGGACAGGAAGCATGTTCGATGGAGAACTGAGGTTCACGGCTCCAAAACTTTGAGTCATCACATTCATAGGCTGCTGCATATCTACCGGAAGAAAACAGACAGAAGAACTTTACCACAATAAATTCTTAGGTTCACAGAGCAGAGAACTAATAACTTCTTGAGCATCTGTACTTCTTTAGCCCCATTAAAATTCCTTTACAGTGATTTTATTAGAAGTCAATTACTCTGCACTGGTTCCTCTTGAGAAATATATTCAGTGACTATTGGCTGTGGTTCCCCAGAGATGTAGAAACAGTAAGAGTAGACTGGGGAAAAACAGCCAACTTAAAAACATTCCTACAAAACCTTCTGTTAAATCCTACTTAACAAGTTGTCAAGAACTAGTGTGTATCAAAAATCTTAAAAAAGTTTATATCCTTTGACATATTCTATTTTTAGAACATTCTATTAAAAAAATCAGAAGTATGAAGATTTATACAAAAATGTTTTAAAAGTTTATATCCATTGACTTATTTTTAGAACATTCTATTAAGGAAAAAAACCGAAGTATGAAGATTTATATAAAATCTTGATTTATAATAACAAATAGCTGGAAACAACTGAAATAATTAGCAAGGGAAATCATACACTAATATGATAACTATCAAGCGCTAACAATCATTTTTCCTAAGAATATTACTTCACACAGGGAAAATGATGACTTAATGTTGAATAAGAACAGCAAGAAACAAACCAACATAGAGAGAATGATCCTAAGTATTAAAAATATGCTTAGAAAAGATGGAAAGCGGCTGGGCGTGGTGCCTCACACCTGTAATCCCAGCACTTTGGGAGGCCAAGGCAGGTGGATCACTTGAGGTCAAGAGTTCAAGACCAGCCCGGCCAACATGGTGAAACCCTGTCTCTACTAAAAATACAAAAATTAGCTGGGTGTGGTGGCACATGTCCTGTAATCCTGGCTGCTCAGAAGGCTGAGGCAAGGAATCGCTTAAAGCTGGGAGGTGGACGCTGCAGTGAGCCAAGATTGCGCCACTGCACTCCAGTCTGGGCGACAGAGCAAAACTCCATCTCAAAAAAAAAGAAAAAAGAAAAGATAGAAATATGTATGAATGGTGATTACCCCTCAATGGCAGAATCAGACGATTTTTGTTTGTCCATCATATTTGCCTATATTTTTTTAAAAAAATCTGTATAGCAAATTTTTGTTTTAGTGATCAGGTCCTCAAAACTCTCCACAATACAATAAATGTTATCAGGCCAAGAATAGAATATAAAGTAATTCAATGTGCCAGGAGGAATATCCAGTAAATATTATGTGAAAATATCTTAAGTGAACAGGCATTTGGTTAGCTGTTAGTTACAATTTATGTGATGTATTTTTATTTCATAGTTTGTAGTAGTCCTGGCATTAAGGCAAAAGACTGCAAGTACACAAAGAAGTGGGACGTCTTAAGGTAACTTACTCTGTTGCTGAATCATTGTATTCAGTGACGGCTGCTGGGGTTTGGAAGGCTGCATGCCAGGTAGTAAGTTGTCTAAGCTGATGTTTACACTGGGGTCAGACCAAGTGGAGGGCAAGGTTTTGCTGACTGATTTCTGGACCATATCTGTATTCTGATTATAGAGAGGATTAGGCTTCTGCAGCACTGTGCTAACATTTTGCAAAGGCTGGAAAATAGAAAAGTGCTCTAAAAATTAAGCATCTGTTCTATAAAAATTATCAGATGGCAATTTAATCACAACAATGCCCTTCTGAAACAAAGAGAACCACAAATGTTCTATCCTAATGCCTTCAATACCCTGAATCATTAGCTTGCCAAAGAGGTTCCTCTGAAGTCCCAATCAGATTTGAGGTGGATAAAACCAACAATTTACCTACACTAACAATTATTCTCCCAACACTCAAAGTCTAGAAGCCACCATTCCTGGCAAATGCCCAGGGGAACTACCAACTTTAGGTTAGTATAGCTTTAAGGAGATACACAAGTGGAAATTTATCCTTTCAAAACAGAATTCAGAGGCCAGGCGCGGTGATTTACACCTGTAATCCCAGCACTTTGGGAGACTAAGGTGGGCGGATCACCTGAGGTCAGAAGTTCAAGACCAGCGTGGCCAACAGGATGAAACCCCATCTCTACTAAAAATACAAAATTAGCCAGGCATGGTGGCACACGCCTGTAGTCCCAGTTACTTGGGAGGCTAAGGCAGGAGAATCGCTTGAACCGAGGAGGTGGAGGTTGCAGTGAGCAGAGATCGTGCCACTGCACTCCAGCCTGGGCGACAGAGTAAGACTCTGTTTCAAAACAACACAACACAACAGAGAATTCAGGATGTGACATCTCACATTATACAAGGATATAAGGCAAAACCGTGAAAAAGCAATTTATATTTCACATATCCTGACTGACATTTCCCTGCTCTGTGTATACTTTTACTACCTAAAGTGAGCAACACTAAATGAACTTGATGTATATGGACCAATGTAGGAGAAAGAAGAAATTCAGGAGAAAGAAGCAGAGGTTCCTAATGGTTACTGAGGATAACTGTAAAAAGGACAGAAAAAAGGAACAAGAAGAGGAAGAATAATTAAAAATGTACCAATGCAAAGAATTACGACAGTTACAATTAAGACTGCAAATAAAGTAGACTGGCTTTATGCTTAACTCATACATTAGGTCTTATTTCTGTTACACACAGAGCAGTCACCTTTCTGCTTCTTTCTTCTTTTCCTTCATCCTAATACCCCAAAGACAAGAATCTACACATTAAAATGAGTAATTAGCATCATAAACACATATTCTCAATAGTTTGAGTCAAAAATAGCAAGTTCCTGGTACCACTCAGACACATATTTTCCAAGCCTGCACTTGTTTGAATTCTAAGCTAGTACTAGGTAATCTGGATTTAACTATAAATAAAATAGTGAATTAAGAAGCTCCCATTTTAGTTTTCTTTATGAAAATGAAAGTTGAAAGATGAGCCTATAAAACACTTACATAATGTACAGCAGGTCCAGAATTGGGAAGAACATTCACCATTTGACAGAATAATTTTCCATATTAGCACTGATTATTTACAACCAATCAGTGATATTTCTTTAGGGACATGACCAGAAATTTTACTAAACAGATACTTGCCATGAGTGAAACAATATCTCTATGTCTTTTCCTTTTTTTTTTTTTTAAATGAGACAGAGTCTCACTCTGTCACCCAAGCTGAAGTGCAGTGGTGCGATCTTGGCTCAATGCAAGCTCTGCCTCCCAGGTTCACGCCATTCTCCTGACTCAGCCTCCTGAGTAGCTGGGACTACAGGTGCCCGCCACCACACCTGGCTAATTTTTTGTATTTTTAGTAGAGACGGGGTTTTGCTGTGTTAGCCAGGATGGTCTTGATCTCCCGACCTCGTGATCCACCCACCTCAGCCTTTCAAAGTGCTGGGATTATAGGGGTGAACCACTGCACCTGGCCTATTTCTTTTTCTTAAAGACAATTTAAAAAAACTATCAAATACCAATTTGTTATAAGAATAAATTTTTGTCATGTTCCTCCTCTGTACAAAGGCACCATGCTTGGCTTTACAGTGACTACAAGATGGGGGAGAAGGTCTTGCCTTCCAGAATGCAAATGACTATGCTAGGGGAAAGAGTTTAAGGTAAATGAAATGTGCAGATGCATGTATATATATACATACACACAGACACATATTCATACACATAAAAAGGACTTGCCTATTTTTCTGTTTTACACTAATCTATTATTAGATGAGTTAGAGCATCTCAAAGATGATAAGTAACAACTTCCAAGGGAACCAGACAACTTACCTGTGATCTTGACATAGGCAAACCAAGTCCCACAGTATTAGTGCTCATCATAGAGAAATTCATACTCTGGGAAGATGTCATGGTTGCCTGGGATGAACCCATAAGATCAAACAGGTCTGAAGAATTCGAGGCAGCAGGAGGTGGGCCTAGAGCTGATTGTGAGCCACTAACGAGTTCTACCGCTGGCTGTGAGGCACTGCCAAAGAACTCGCCACTGGAAGCAACAGGGCCTGATGGGGCTTGGTTGAAGGCACTCCAGTCACCAAAGTCTCCATTCCCACTTGCTGCTGTTACTAAGACAGAAATAACTCTAAGGGTAAGAAACTTCATGAAATGCACAGAACGAATATAACAATCTATGAACTGAAACAAATTAGAGCTGATCTGAGTCCACCCAGATTAACATCTGCAGGTACCATCTCCATCTAGACAGTATTCTTCCTCATGAATATTACATGAGAGTTAACAAGGTGGCAAAGAAAAAAAAATCCTTCCAAATATAAAGGAAAATCCATCTCTTGGCAGCTCTATAGGTGACATACTGAATTTACCACACAAAAAATGGCCAGGCCTGGTGGCTCACGCCTGTAATCCTAGGACTTTGGGAGGCCGAGCAGGTAGATCACAAGGTCAGGAGATTGAGACCATCCTGGCTAGCGCGGTGAAACCCAGTATCTACTAAAAATACAAAAAAATTAGCTGGGAATTGTGACACGCGCCTGTAGTCCCAGCTACTCGGGAGGCTCAGGCACGAGAATTGGTTGAACCCAGGAGGTGGAGGCTGCAGTGATTGTGCCACTGCACTCCAGCCTGGGTGACAGAGCAAGACTCCGTCTAAGAAAAAAAAAGAATTTCTCACTTATTTGGCCATACTTCTACTGACAACACAAGGGCTATAACCTTAGCACATTGCCTGCTTCAACTGGGACTGTTTATTTACAATAAAAGAGAGGAAGAAAACTCATGTAATATTAAAAAACACAACCAAGCCAGAAACAAGCAAAACCCTATCACTATACTTTGCAAGTGTAAGGTTGAATGCCTAAAATCCATACTCTTAATCGCTATAGTCTTATCAATTAACCTCTAATCAATTCTTATATTGAAAGGAACAAATAGATAAATATGAATAAATGGAATTTGAAAAAGCAAAAGGTGAAGAAAGAGCTACATAAAAACTGTCATCTGAAAGCAAATAGTAAGTATGTACCTTCCAAGTTAATTAACACCATCTCTTTGCACTCCATGTTCATTTACAACTTGGAAATACATTTTGTCTAGCCTAAAAAGTGACCAACCACTACAATATCATGTCTCATTATGCTAAATATCAAGAGAATAATAATGTGAAGTCTTTAAAAATACATTCTTCCATTACCACATTAAAATGTAAGCACCCTTGAAAGAGAAAATAATTCACTTAGAAACTCCAAGTTCTACTAACAATTTAATATAAGAATTGGACTAATATTCTTTACCTCAGGGTTTTACTAATACATGTCTTTGATCTTCTTTTTTTATTTTTTTTTTTAAAGAGACCGCATTAAGAGTTTTACAATTAGTTCTAGATATTAAACAATTTAAACTAAGTAAGGCTGTTGGATCAATGTAAACTTTATGCTGATTTTCTATTTGTTTGATCTATAATGCAGAATATGAATGGAAACTGGGGCAAAATGTGTTGCCCCACCTGAAAACTTCATATCTGAAATGATTAATCACGGGAGGAAAAGATTTCTAGTGGGGCATGTATTGTTCAGAAATGATTAATCATTGTTGCAATGGTTTCAGCCCCCTGCATAATGGTGGTCAGGTCATATTAATCACATGCATACAGATGAAGAGATGTATCACTTAGGCAACATTAACATATTCAAATTATTTGCAAAGTAGGCAACTTTATATACATAAAAACTTTGAGAATTAGACAGGGAAGCTGTAAAATAAGGGTAATGTTTACCTTCCACTTTGGTTTGCCTTAAAGTAAGGCGTCAACCCTTAGAGGGCATAATCACACTTTAAAAATGAAGCAGAAAATCACTCAACAATTCTAGTTTCTGGAAAATACTTGGAATTTACAAAAATAAGTTGTCAAAATAACCCCAAACCATTTTACAAGCTATGTATCTTTTTTCCTAACTCCTCACAAACCTAACCAGATATTACTAAATATTACTAAATATAAATTTTAATCCAGTTTAATATAACGGCAATATTTGACTTGTGATCAGTAACAACACTAGCTCAGTTAAATTACATCTTTTCTCCCTGCCTCACCTCATGTTTAAGATTCTCATAGCTAGGCCGGGCGCGGTGGCTCAAGCCTGTAATCCCAGCACTTTGGGAGGCCGAGGCGGGTGGATCACGAGGTCAGGAGATCGAGACCATCCTGGCTAACATGGTGAAACCCCGTCTCTACTAAAAATACAAAAAACTAGCCGGGCGTGGTGGCGGGCGCCTGTAGTCCCAGCTACTCGGAGGCTGAGGCAGGAGAATGGCGTGAACCTGGGAGGCGGAGCTTGCAGTGAGCCGAGATCGCGCCATTGCACTCCAGCCTGGGTGACACAGCGCGAGACTCCGTCTCAAAAAAAAAAAAAAAAAAAAAAAAAAAAGATTCTCATAGCTAAATTTTAAAAATATTCTCTCTCAAACTTCAGACTGACCAGATTTTATAAAACAAATAACACAACCTCTTCAGTTCACAACCTTAAAAAAAATTAAAAAGACACTTAATGAATGTAGCCCCTATTTTATTAGGTTGGTGCAAGAGTAACTGCGATAATTGCACCAACCTAATACATACCTCTATAGACACTATCCTCAAAAAGAACCAAGACAAGTAACACAGTTCCTAGTTTTAAAAAGTTGAAAGTTCAGAGGCTTTCGTAAAGTTAAACAGTTACCATATGGCAGGGGTAGGTAATAAGATAAAAATATTAATTAAAAAAAGAAACAGGCCTTTCACCTCAATCCTTGATGTTTAAGTCCATATCCTGTTTGAATGCTGCTTTTTGTTTTAAAATTCTATTCTAATAAAGAATGAGAAAGTTTTGCCTGAGGTTCAACTGCTCATTATTTTAGGATATGTCAAAACGAAGTTCGGTTATTTTTCACATAAATACTTTTAACATATCTAAATTAAAAAAGGAATACATTTCAGTAAGATAGTTGGTCTGATCCCCATGTCCCTAACTTTCATTCATGAAAATCATAAGCTAAACTAAACATAAACCATGATATTCTTGCTGCTATTAAACAAAATGAGATTAGTTAGAGATACTCACATCCTCCTTTCCCTTTCAAAAAAGCTAAACAAGAGTCACCTATGAATACGGGCAATTTTCTTTAGATGTACTGGGGTAGTCTGTGACCAAAATAATTCATTTGGCACATTTAAGGCATCTGCCCAATAAAACACCTTGTGAATAAGTTCTTTAGGAATTATGAATTATGAATACTACAAGTAGAAAAATGACAGAAAGAAGCTGACTTGGGGGGAATGGGAGTTGTTTTTAATAACCTTTTTACCACCCCAGACTTCTGGCCAATCAAATAGAATCATACCTTGGGAAGGGAAACTGCCTGATGCAGCAGCTGAGCCAAAGTCAGCAAATCCTCCGAATAAATCAGCTGATCCTCCTAGAAGTTAAGAAAAAGGTAAAACTGTTAGAACTAGAGAACAATTGTAAATAATTTCTGGAGGCCATTTTAGTGCCACAAAAAGTACCTAATATTAGAGGCCCAGATGCCTCATAAAAGCTAGTCTGTTGACCTAGATTTTCATGTCACTATGTTCCCTATGAGCTACCATAGACTGTTTTCTGTTCCTCAGTCCCGTATCTAGTAAGATAAATGACACTGTATCTGTGGTTAAAATTATCTAATATTTCACGAGCATAATGTAGAAAGAATACAACTTATCCAGCCAATTATGCTCTTTATAAGAGTCTTCGATGGATTCTAAAACCTGAGTAAAATGCTGCTGGGGAATAAGATATTCACAAAACAAGTAAATAAAATGCAGGATCTTTGATTGGACCCCAAATTTTTTTCTAATTGCTATCCTGAAATGACAGAATTGAGACACTGGGGAAATCTGAATGTGGTCTGTATATTAGCATTAATACTGTTTTAATGTTAAATCCCAAGTATGATTATATCACGATCGTAAAGGAGAATGTCCTTGTAAAGAAATATAGGTTGAAGTATTTTAGGGGCAAAATGTCATGATTGCGACTTCCTCTCAAATGATATGGATGAAACAAACAGTACACAACAAACAAATAAAAAAGAACCAGAGAGAGAGATAAAGAAAATGGGGCAAATTTTCTGTACGTTTGGAATTTTTAAAAATAAAAAGTTAGAAAGATAAAGTCCACTTGTATAAAATCATTTTAGAGTCTGGTGTGGTGGCTCATGTCTGTAAATCCCAGCACTTTGGGACGATGAGGCGGGGGAATTGCTTGAGCCCAGGAGTTGAGAGATCAGCCTGGGCAATATAGTGAGACCTCGTCTCTACAAAACCTTAAAATATTAAATTGAGCATGGTGGCACGTGCTTGTAGCCCCAGCTACTCAGGAGGCTGAGGTGGGAGGATTGCTTGAGCCCAGGAGGCAGCGGCTGCAGTGAGCCGAGATTGCTGCACTCCAGACTGGGTGACACAGTGAGACACTGTCTCAAAAAAACAAAAAACAAAACAAAACAAAAAAATTATTTTAAGCAGAGAGAGGGAGAAATATCAATACAATAGTTTTGGTGGATGTTTTCCCCCCGTAGTGTTTACTCCATAAAAGAGTAAATACTTGTGTTTTGTAATTTTAATGCATGGAAAAAAAAAATAGCTTTTTTGCTACTTCTAGATAGGTGTTTTTAAAAGGGTAAGACCCAAATTGTAAGTCTGCAAATCAACCTCTGTGTGTGTAACATTACATTCTGACATAAAATTATATTTGTAAATACTACATGGGTAAGAATATTTACTTTTACCTATAATTTCAATTATAACATTATTTCAAGTAATACTCCTTTTTTTCTCAGTTTAGGTAGTGAAATAGCCCAATATCTGAAACTTTAAATAGTTGTCCTTACTTTTGTCTGTCCTTAAAGATTTCACCTCTTAATAGTCACAACCTTAGAAGTCTACAGCAGTTCAATTATGGTGCTTTTAGTGTTATGTGAACATTATACAGGTTACATCACAGCTGCTTAGCCTGCAGTGCTTAGAAACTAGCCAGGTGGGACTGGAACATCTGGGCTGCACTCAAACACCACCAGGGACAGCTTCCAACATCTGGTGCCATTTCTGAATTGTCTTATCGCTGCAAGACATTCTGCTCCATCTGCTACACTCAACTGGGTTAATTAAACTAGAACCATCTCCCCTTCCTAATATATGGCCAACAGTAATAAAAGGAACAAATCAGTTTCTGATATGTGTGTACTTGGTATTTCTGTTTAATGCACATTTACTGTAGGTAACTATCAGCAGGCATAACTAATTCCTCATTGCTTCAGCACAGATGTACATGCTCATACACACACACATATATATATCCTCCCTCACCAGTTGACTAATGCCAACCAAAGTGAAGGTGCTTCAATTCTATCAACACTACAGCTTAGTCTAATTTTTACTTCATCTAAAAGAGAGTATCACAGTGATCTGGTTTTCTCTTCCTTAAAGTTACAAACATTGTGATAAAATGTGACAAGGAACACAAAAGTTCAATGAGTTATATGTTTAAACCATTTAAACAAGCACACATATTAATAAAATCTAGCAAGTAAATGAATGCTTCAAACAGTTGCTGCTTAGTATTCATAAGTTTGTTTTCTGTAAAGTTCCTTCATGTTAAAAACATTGGTCAAGTATACTGTTGGGTAACAGAATGATAATCAATCAATTAATACAACATTAAGGGATTTAAAAATTAAAGATTATTTTAATTTGCTTCATTTAAGCAGTAAATAAACATCGATATATAACTTATTATACCAAACAAGTTAGGAGTTAAGGATTTTCTTTTCTTTTTTTCTTTTTTGAGACGGAGTTCCACTCTTGTCATCCAGGCTAGAGTGCAATGGCACGCTCTCAGCTCACTGCAACCTCCGCCTCCCAGGTTCAAGCGATTCTCCACCCTCTGCCTCCCGAGTAGCTGGGATTACAGGCGCCCGCCACCATGCCCAGTTAATTTTTTTTATTTTTAATAGAGATGGGGTTTTGCCATGTTCGCCAGGCTGGTCTCGAGCTCCCGACCTCAGGTGATCTGCCTGCCTCAGCCTCCCAAAGTGCTGGGATTACAGGGATGAACCACCGTGCCTGGCGGTGTTAGGGATTTTCAAATCTTATTCAGTCTAGGCTACAAAGAAAATACACGTTGAGGATAAAAGCTGTAGATCATAACTTCAAACTGGTAAGAAATGTTATTTTTGACATATCCTGTATTTAGTAATTCAGATAATTATCCTCCTTCTATCACCAAAACAGAAATTATATATGATGTTCATAACTTATCTATCGCAAATAGTATTCCTCTCCATCCATATTACAGGGATTTTGATTTCAACATGAGTAGCTTAAGAATACTGGGAGCAAAGAATGGAAAGATGCATGTAACTGTTTTACAAATAGAAGTTGTCTTTCTCTGAAAATGTTTTTTCTCTCTAATCTTTTAAAGTGCCACATACTATGCTTTTACTGGTACTTTAAGAAATGTGATCTTCGGCCGGGCGCGGTGGCTCAAGCCTATAATCCCCGCACTTTGGGAGGCCGAGACGGGTGGATCACGAGGTCAGGAGATCAAGACCATCCTGGCTAACATGGTGAAACCCCACCCATCTCTACTAAAAAATACAAAAAACTAGCCGGGCGCGGTGGCGGGTGCCTGTAGTCCCAGCTACTCGGGAGGCTGAGGCAGGAGAATGGCGTAAACCCGGGAGGCAGAGCTTGCAGTGAGCTGAGATCTGGCCACTGCACTCCAGCCTGGGCGACAGAGCGAAACTCTGTCTCACAAAAAAAAAAAAAAGAAAGAAAAAAAAAGAAATGTGATCTTCAACTTTGAAAACTGTCTCAAAAATTAAAAATCTCTTTATTTAGAAAATGTTTCTCTCTCCTAGGACTATCCATATCTATATGTATGATACTCATACCAAATTCCACATTCATTTTCTATAGTTAAGCATTTTCCCAGATAACTTCTATCTAAATTTATATTCTAAAGGAATATAAATAAGACTCTACCAAAAATTGCTGCATGTGGAAGACTGCTGATTTTCACAACAAGCTATCCTTCAAGATTCCCACATGAGAACTGTCATTATAAATGAGCCATTTCCATCTGCCTTTTCAGGGCAGCAAGGAGGTTATTTACAGTCACCAGCTGGGAACATGTTATTTCCCAAAGCAATACTGTGAACAAGAAAATACAGCTAAACTAGACAGTACTTAAACAACAAATGGAAATTTTCTTTGACAAAAAAATTTAATCTAGATCACATTAAGACAAACTTTTGCATGAAGAATTCTAATACACACAACATCAAAGCAATGGCAAAGTACAATAAAATATGTAAATACATGACAAAGAGTTATTATCTATAATGCACAGTTTTAGAATATCAATAAGGATGAATACTCCTAATAAACAAAGAACATGAACAGATAGTAACAACTGGCCTATAAAAATATGAAGTGTTCAAACTCAATCATCAATGCAAAATAAAATGAAATATTGTTTTCTCTTACCAAACTGAAAAAGCTTTAAAAGATGCTATTGTGCTACAAAATTTTGAAAAAATAAAAAAAGAACGTCTAGAAAACAAGGGACTAACTGGCTAAATTATAATACAGCCACCCAATGTAAGATTATAAAGCAATGAAAAGCGTTATAAAAGAATACCAACTATCATAAGAAAATGGTCGTGAGATCTTAGGTGAAAAGCAGTTTATCAACATACATAAAGAAATGAATAAAACCCAGAAAAATCCAAACAAATGAAGTCATATCTAAAAACCTGAAAAAGATTGGCCACATAATAAATGCTTAAGTAACTACATTCATAGAATATGTAGAAAATGTATTTTAAAAAGATATTCAGCAGATTAATACTTGATGTGTCTAAATTATGGCAAATCACTTGTTTTCCACCAAATTGAGCATGCATTACTTTTGATAATCAGTGAAAAAGAGAATATACTGAAAAAATTTTATTTTCAGTAAACTTAGTTTAAAACCAGAGACAACACTACCCAAATGATAAGTTGGTGTACTAAGAGTGGAACAAGGTGAGTATTTACATGTTCATGTAAATGTCTTCAACTAACTAGTGATTACTGGGTACAAAGTAGCTGGTTCAAATGTAAATGTAATACACATTTTGGATTTGATATACCTTAATCCTTTCAAATGTTTCTTTTTAACTTAAAAAAAATCAAGACATACTGCAAGTCATTTAAGTTCTATCTGTATTGATTATGCTGAATTTTCTCTTCAACCTCATTTATTGTACTAGAAATATCTTGTGTAACAGTATGTTAATCAAGACCTAAATTTCTTAATTACAAAAGGACAAAAGGGACAAGTTGGACTTCTTTTTAAAGAGGTGAGATCAACTAAAAAAAGAAATGGCACAGTTTTTGGCATTCTATTTCCAATTGGCTTATTTTCTAAATATAGTCACACATTTCTTAATGACAGACTGCATTAGGGCATTAGGCAATTTTGTCATTGTGCAAACATCATAGAGTGTACTTACACAAACCTACTTAGCCTACTACATACCTAGGTTATAAGGTATAGCCTATCACTCCTTGACTTCAAATCTGTACATCATGTCACTATACTGGATACTGTAGGCAACTATAACACAATAGAAAGTGTTCATACATCTAAACATAAGAAAGGTATGGTAGAAATATAGTATTGTATATGGAACCATGGTCACATACTATGCAGTCCATGACTATACTTTAAATTATTTTTCATTTCTTAGAATGTTTACTTAGAAAGGTACTTTATGTAAAAGCCACTGAAACACTATTTGAGTACAGATTTTTTAAAAATATCACCACAATGGGATATTTATTGAGATATAAGATAGTCTCAAGTAAATCTTGATAGGTTTTACATATATATTTTTAAACTTGGTAAGATATTCTACAATGATTTTACCATATATACTTTTGAGAATGCTAAGAACATGTAATCACACACACAGACACACACAGGAAAATCTAAGCATTTTCTCAGAGGATATATTTATCTGGTGAGTGGTACAGATGCCATATCTGCTTAGCTTTACAGTTAGTGCCCACATTACTCGCATGATGGTACTATTATAAATATGGGCACATCTGGTAAATGACACCCAAATGACAAACCAAATACCAATGTTAATATGGTAGATTCTTATACCTTCTCATGTGTAAGTGCTAAAGATTTAATGTCCAATTTCCTTTCACTGCTGAATTCAATTTAAAAGATATTATTAAAATATTTAAATAGAGATTGGGAGTAACTAAATTTATGTAGTGATTTAAGAGGGAACTGCACAAACTGGTTAAACATATGGTTTCAAATAGGAGATAACTTTAATTTTTAAAAATCCTTCTAATATTAATCTTATTAGTTGCTTTTTATTAAGACAAAATAAAGGCAAGAAACCTTCTAGATTTCATTCAAACTTTCTCAGTTACTATATTAATATTAATCGCTACTTCTATTTAATTAGTCAAACTACTGTTTGCACTAGAGAAGAAAAACCACTCAAAGGTTCCTTGCCAAGTAAAGGAAGCATGTTGGTATTTAATAATTCTCTCTGTTCAAAGCAATCTTGATGTCAGGGAGGAAAAGTTATATCCACCCATCTGACCTTCCTAGTTAATTCTTCTCTGATTGCTCCATTAAAACTTTCTACAGATGCATGAAAGGGGCCCTTTAAATATTTCACACCAGGAAGTCCAAAATAGTTGATATTCTGTGACACTATATCTGTATTATATGACTACATGCTAACTACCAGTTAATTCTACAGTTCAAATCTTAAACATATAAAAATATATCACATAAATTGTTAAACGACTAATGTAGCTGTCTGTAACCTTGGGCATTACAGTCCAATCAAGTTTAAAGAATAATTTTAGGAACAGTTGGCAGTTACAGAAAAAAGGGAAAGGGAATTGAAGAATTTCAGAAAGTAGGCCAGCCGGGCGCAGGGGCTCATGCCTGTAATCCCAGCACTTTGGGAGGCTGAAACAGGTGGATCACCTGAGGTCAGGAGTTCGAGACTAGGCTGGCCAATATGGAGAAACCCTGTCTCTACTAAAAATACAAAAATCAGCCAGGCGTGGTGGCGCATGCCTGTAATTCCAGCTACTCAGGAGGCTGAGGCAGGAGAATCGCTTGAAGCTGGGAGGCAGAGGTTGTGGGGATGGGAGGGGAGGGGAGGGGTCAAACCAGATATCTGGGCCAGGTGCAGTGGCTCACGCCTGTAATCTCAGCACTTCGGGAGGCTGAGGCAGGCAGATCATCTGAGGTCAGGAGTTCGAGACCAGCCTGGCCAACACGGTGAAATGCTACTAAATATACAAAAATTAGCCAGGCACAGTGGCAGGTGACTGTAAACCCAGCTACTCGAGAGGCTGAGGCAGGAGAATTGCTTGAATAAAGTTCATGCCTAATCCAATATTTTAACATAGTATGTGAGGAGGAGGAAATAACAGGGGGCTTTATATTATATTAATTATACTAAACTATCAATGAAAAGTCATTTCCATCATAGACTTACACTTAAATGTTAATTTAAAGTTTTTTTTTTTTTTTTGAGACAGAGTCTTGCTCTGTCGCCCTAGCTGGAATGCAGTGGCGTGATCTCAGCTCACTGCAAACTCCACCTCCCAGGTTCAAGCGATTCTCCTGCCTTAGTCTCCTGAGTAGCTGGGATTACAGGTGCCCATCACCACGCCCAGCTAATTTTTGTAGTTTTAGTAGAGACAGGATTTCACCATGTAGGCCATGCTGGTCTCAAACTCCTGACCTCAGGCGATCTGCCTGCCTCAGTCTCCCAAAGTGCTGGGATTACAGGTGTGAGCCACTGTGCAGAGCCACAATTTGGCTTTGAAAAATCATTACACACAACTGGGAATAATAAATTTACTTTGCACATTAGTCATACTCCAATCTTACTGTCTACATTTTAATGCGAAATGAACTTAGGCTTGGAAAAGACTGTCTTTAAACAGAAGTTGTATTTGTTAAGCTGTTCTGACATGTCACACAATAGTTCATTAAAACTCCATAATCATCCAATGCAACCCTAAAAATACCAATTTTCTTGAAAACAACTGATCAGAAATGACTCAAAATCTAGCACACACTAGAAATCAAACTGAAGAAATCCCAAACCATAGATGGGATTGATGATTTCCCATCTATGAGAATTCAAGGTAAACAGTTCTTTTGCTGTATCCCTTTTTTTTTTTTTTTTTGAGATGGAGCTTTTCGCAGTTGTCACCCAGGCTGGAATGCAATGGCGCGATCTCTGCTCACTGCAACATCCGCCTCCCGGGTTCAAGCAATTCTCCTGCCTCAGCCTCCCAAGTAGCTGGGATTACAGGTGCCTGCCACATGCCCGGCTAATTTTTGTATTTTTAGTAGAGATGGGTTTCACCATGTTGGCCAGACTGGTCTTGAACTCTGATCTCAGGTGATCCACCCGCCTCGGACTCCTAAAGTGCTGGGATTACAGGCTTGAGCCACCGCGCCTAGCCGCCCTCTTTAAATATGTTTGGTAATTATATACTTTCAGAGAACGTCATTCCTCTGACTGAAGCACTTGCCATTGTTTATCACTAGATAACTATTTGTAACTGATTAATAATTATTTTCTCCACTTGACCTTTGCATGAGAACAACTACTCTGTTTTAACATTTACAAGCACTCAGATCAGTGTCTGGTTCCACAAATATTTGTTGAATTAAAAGAACAAAAAGTTAAATGATCTCTAGGCATGCCCAAGGCAGCCGCAATTAAAATTTAGGGAAAGATGGTAAAATGTGCAGAGCAGTACATTTTGCTTATAAAGAAAGTAAAGGCAACAGCTTAAATGCAATTTTTTTGTTCCTCCAAGTTAATCTTAAAAAAGTAAAAATGGAAACTACAGATTCCAAAATCTTTGATGAAAAATTTCAGAAAAGTACATGATGCCTTGAAATATTATTTATTATTAATTAGGGAAGATGCACTACATCAGGTTATGAGGAGTCATTAAAATGTAAGTATGATAATGAATTGAGGATACTATTACTAACCACCAATAAGTATTGACCACAAATAAAGTTTTGCTAGTCTAAGGGTCAGTCAGAAAAAGGTATAAATTAGGGATAACTTAGAGAAATGGGTGTACATATAAAAAGATAAGCAAAAGTAACAACACAATAATTCCAAGTAATGCTCAAGACTAATTTCACATAAAAAATGAACCCAATGCAAATAAATAATTTCATTTTTCAATCTATCTTTTATTTGGCATTTTAAAAAATGACTCTCGAACCAAGGTTACCAAAAAGAAAAGGCCAATGTAGAAGCTTACCTGCTGACTGGCTGGTGCCATCAAACAGATCAACAAGGTCACCAGATGACTTGCTGCTAGGCACTGAAGTCTGAAAACACACACATAACTCAGGAGCTTAGAAAAGATTGTTTTTCTAAAATCAGCTCTATCCATCTCTAATTCTCAATTTAGACATAAATACCTGTAATTAGCTTAATAAGGGTAGGGTTTTCTGGAGAAAGAGTACTGACCCTGAATCCTTATGGAGAGGCAGTAAGCACCTTTAAGTAACTCCATTCCCAGCAGTGAAAAGTCTCTTAACATCGACACTTTGTTTCCTACCTCACTTTTCTGACTGCATTTCACTGTGGAAAACGTTAAGTGCCAGATCCCACTCAAATCTTAATGCTATGTATCAGTTCATTAAAAAAAAAAAAAAAATACCCTAGCATATGTACCAGTCCCATACAATATATTGAGTCACAATTGCCCAGGTATAAAATAAAAAGGCCAAGACCTTGGCCTGTTTACAAGAAAGCTCTCTAGATAATTCCAAGGCTTGAGATCCACTGGATTAGAGGTCAAGATCCTAAACAGCTCTAAATTTCTATGAATCTTAGCAATACTTATTGTTTGTGTATCACACAAGTTAGTGTAATTCTATGTTATCTGATATATTCTGGAATCTGTTTCATATTTAGTTCCCAAACTAAACTGTGAGGCCTATACCTGTAATACTATTTTTGTCTTCTCCACAGAGCTAATAAGCACCCTGATACCAAAATACCTATGTCCTGTATGTTCGATACATACATGCTAAATTAGAACTCAATTATTAGGCAATGGGGAAACACTAAGATCCTAGGCATGTTGATCTGAACTTGGAAGATTAAAATACTATATACTGTGATTCCAAAACACCTTTAAAAAGAGATTCAAATGAGTTGAGTAACTTCAACCTTCTAGACATTTTGGTGGGGGAGAAGGGTAAATGAAAACAAAAAAGAAGCTTGTACTACAAATATAAAATATTTATTGCACAGTGTCATATATTCAGGCTATACTACAAACTTATTTAAAATCCTTTAAGATACGTGATAAAAGTCTCAATCTATTATTAAAAAAATTATACAGATATCTGGCAAAAGCTGACATGGTATTTGTTATTGCAACTAAGTAGGCCTGGTTTTATTTTTAGAGTCACCTACAATTTGCTGGATACATTAGAAAATTGTTTTTCCCAGCTTGTAGTTATTTCTCTTGCAAAGACACAAACTGGGGAAACAGTAGTGGGGGAAAGTGATAAAAACAATAATTTAGTCTTTTGAGGCAAATCTCCCCCTTTGGCAGATTTCTGCTGAAAAGACTAGGGTTTGGCCTAGTAGGTGGATTTCATGTCTATGGTAAATAAAAACAAACGGAGATGGTACAAGAGGCAGTGCTTCTTCTGGTGCCAATCAGTAATGACTGTGAGGCAAACACACCTCCCTTTATAGGCAGTGTTTCTACATTAAATGAGATAACTTGCTCCTATATATCTCTTCTTACTCCCTCGTTTGTCATTTCTTAAAACTTCCAAATACTTCCAATGTTTTCTTTAGTGAATCTATTTGTGGTTGGTAACCAGTGTTGTCTAGAAGGGAACAGATGCACTACATTCTGATTCACAACCTTCCCCAAATGTACCAAAAGTGCCATATCTACTTTCATAGAAAGTACCCAGACAATTATTCAGCAATTGGACAGGTTTCTTCCCTCAAAGAGATTTCTTATTATTAATGTCTCTGGGTAATACATGCCAGATAATATATAATTAATATGATTGCCTAGAAATGCCCAAGCCTACTAATGCAGAAATTCTAAGAGCGGTTTATAAAAATAAAACCATGTATAATGTGTAAACTACCGCCATTCCCACCTTAACTGAAGACTGAGGTGTGTGGGTTGAAGCATTCTGATCTGGACTTGCTTTGTCCCCTGTGTAATGTGCTGCTGCTCCAAGATCAATGGTTTTGGAAGGATTTGCTGTGCGCTTGTGTCTGGTTGTGGTGGTCTCTGTGGCCTGTGTGATATGAATATGCTTTGTCGTCACAGTCTCCTCTTCATCTTTGAATTCACCTTTGGGAGATCTGCCTCTTCTCGCTTTCTTTTCCTCATCGCTGTCGCTAAAAGATATTAAAAATGAAGCAAAATAATAAGATGGGATTATTTTAAAATGGGTCCCTTAGTGATCTGAGCTAAAGAATTTCAAATGCAGTAACTCCAAAATTTCAAACTTTGACTATTTGACAGGGATCAACAGAATGTTATCTAAGCTGTCTGAATAATGATATGTGTGTGCTGGGGAGGGGAAGTGGGAACACAGAGAATATCCTATATAAGTCTAAAACACTGCTACAAAAAAGTATTTACATAAATGTGCATAAATAAAAAATGTCAAAATAACTCAAGTTTTTGTTTATTACAGATTTAAGCTTAATTTAAAAATAAAATAGCAGGATATGGTATCAGAATCCACGATAAGACCCTGAGAGTTCAAACACTTGAATTTGATGATTATTTTCTTGACATGGATTGTGTGCAAATAGCTATAGTTCCACTTTTATAACACAATTCTGCATCAACTCTCAAAGACTAATATATGTACATAATATTAAAATTTCAATGGATGCTAAAAAAAGTCATACGTCTTAATTCAAATAATTAAACTCTTATCTGTAAATGCATGAAAATATAAGGGAATGCACTTTACAACTGTGCTATTTTACTATGGTATCAGGAGATCAAACTTTTACATAACTATGGAAAATGCTTTATAGAAAACAACTATATTTAAAATATTTTAAAGATAATTATCCTTCAGCCACATTCAAAAAAATTTTCTTTCCTTTTTCTTTAATAGTGAAAAAGATTTTAAAAACTAAAGAGTAAAAGCTGGGTTTTTCATATGCTAGGAATGAAAATATCAGCCCTAATCTGTTCTCCAGGAACAAGTCATTGGGTTTTTTTATGATATAAGTAGGAGACAGAAAGAAAAAAATTACTTGAAACAAGTTCCATTACCTATACTACTTAATTTTAGAGCAGGTGGTTTAATTTATAAATATCCTGGAATATAATATTTAAAATTCTCCTTTAAACTATGACTACTGCTGATACAATTTACCTCAGACTGAACCACAGCAACTTGTACTTAAATATAAACTAACTTGGAACTTGTATAAATGAAAGATCAACAAGAATGACTTCCCACACAGAGCAAAGAGGTTAAATAGGAACCTACAAGTTCTGATACGCATTCAAAAGCCCTTACTAATTTCTCAACAACAAATGACCTGAAGATTCCCATCAGTCCTATAAGTAAAACTGAAATTTCTTACTTTTTTGGTGCCCAATTTTATTTCAGTGCAAAATAATTTGTTTACAAGTTGAAAATATAAATCTGACTAGCACACAATGAAATAAATGGAAGCTCCATATCTGATCAATGTTCAAGAATTCCTGAATGTAATAGTGAACCAGTAAGTATGAAATTCAGGTGACGTGCCATTGAGATTGAGGTCACATGCAACTTTGTCAAAAAATCTACTCTTCTTTCACACATACTTTAAGATCAAAAGTTCCTGGTGTGTCCTATCATTATCATGATAAATCATGTTCCCTGCATTTTCACTCTTTTAAACCTAAATACTCATTAAAGATTTAGAAGCTCTAGGAGATCCTGTCTTAGAGGCAACATAAAAAATAAAAATCATGGGAGAAACAGAAATAAAAGAAGGGAGACAAAGAAAGAAAAAAACTAAGGATAGAAGGGCAAAGGAGAGAAAGTAACAATACAGAACCCACAGAGATTTCTAACCAGCCTACACAGCCTTATTGTTTATAAGTAAAATCTAAGACCCAATCAGACTGTGTGGACCTGCCTGAAGTAACACAGTTAGTGATGGAACTGAGCCTGCCCTGGAATGCCTCTTTTTCAAGACTGTTTGAAAAACTGGAATGTGATCTTTGAAGAGCCAGAACTTATTTTTAGCACTTTTAATAAAACTATTTTACAACTATATATCTAGCTTTTTTATACTGAAAAAGTATGCATATGATAATTATAAACACTAAACACTGGGAGGGAAATGGTGCCCATTTCAAATATATGGAGTTGTTTTCTTCATTAATGTTTTTGTGGCCTGTATAAGTTTTGGCTTGGTTTGGAAAACGTTATTGAAATTATGGTCATTATTCTGTTGGTATTTCCTGAAGAGACATTCCAGGGATTTAAAAGATAGGAAAATATCCTAAAAATACACTAATTAGATTGTATTTTTGTTTGGGCCTCTTTTTAATGATCCCTAATTCTGAATTATTAAGATTTTTGGCACAAGGTAAAAAAAAAAAAGAGATGGTATTTAGTTATGAGAACTCACTTGAAGGCTTGGTTCCATCACTAACTGTGTTACTTAGGCAATTCCACACAGTGTGACTGGATCTTAGGTTTTACTTATAAACAATAAAGGCAAAATTCTTATGCTACTCTAGTAGATATTGTGAGGCACAAATGATAAGGGTCAAATTTACAAAGTAAAATTTGCTTTGTAAATTAAGTGCTATATGCATTACCCTTTATATTGTCAGAAAAATTGGTTTATAACTATATTGGTAGGTAAGAACAAAAGGGACTGCTGCAAAGTTCAAAGTATTGTTCCATGTAAAATGAAATACGAATGCCCTACCATCAGAAAATGTAGTTTATAAAAATACAGATCTGCTCTCAAAAACCAGTTCAAAATCCATTTGGATTGTTTTTCTGGTACACACTGACACAGAATCATAATGAAATGTCAAGGAAGCACTAAATTTCAAATCCTTTAACTTATGTTTAATTAAACTTAATATATAAACTTCATTATCCCTCAACATCTTAGGTCCCTGGATCATCTAAGGTCCAAATGCAAAATAATCTATACAAGTTTTTACCGGGGAAAAAATATCCAAGGGAAGACTACCAGCCTGAATAAAAATACACAGGATCAACTTCAAAAATAAGTAGACACTGGCAACATGGAAAGTATGTCAATACTAATTGCAAGTAGTGTATAACCTAGCATCTTAAAAATAGTTACACAGTGCTTGCTTCGACAGCACACATACTAAAACCAGAACAATACAGGGAAGATTAGCAAGCCCCCTGTGCAAGGATGACTTGCACATTTAAGACTTGTTCCACATTTCTGCACAGGGCATATTTAGGGCAGTGAAACTATTCTATAAGACACAGTAATGAGAAATATTATGCATTTGTCAAAACCCATAGAAGTGTACAATATAGGAAACCCCAATGTAAACTACAGACTTTAGTTAATAAGTGTATCAATACTGACTTTTCAATTGTCAACAAATGCACCATAGTAATGCAAGATGTTCACAGAACCTGTTATGAAGGGGAAATGGGCATACGGCAACTCTCTGTACTTTATGCACAATTTTTCTGTGAGCTTAAATTGCTCTAAAAACAAATGAAGTCTATTTAAAAAAAAAAAAAAAAAGGCCCAATTTCAGATAATGTTAATACCCCAAACAAAACCAACAAAAAACCAAAAACCCAGTGGCATAAATTTAGGACTCTTTCTAAGAGACCTGGGAGACAAAGTGTTAAAATACCTGCATCTTTCTGGAGAGTCTTCTCTATCTTTCCTCCGGAACTTGCTGATGGTGTCATCAATTGTGCTTCCAATTTTATCACTCAGCTCACCTAATTTATCACTGAATGGAAAAGCACTCTTGTTTTTATCCCACTCCTCATCCCATTTTGATTTGGGCTCAGGATCATATCTTTCACCTATATAGAGCATTAAAAAACAAGCAACTCTAAGGACATTAAATTCAAAAGGTATCTACAAGTCCTTATTTCTCAGGCTTTTCCTCATAATAAAATCATTTTCAAAGGAAAACAGAAAGCTCCCACAGTGCTGAATCAACACAATTACAGCAAGGCATAGCATGTAATGCCAGTCATTAAGTGGCAGGAATGCAGATTCAAAAGCTTTTGTTTATGAATACTTACACAACCTTAATGCACAGCACGGCATATCAGGAAATTCTTAAAGGCTACTGAAAGGAGCAGTGGAAAACACAAAACCAACACAAGCTATATAAGCAAAAGAGAAATGAAAATCTTTCTGTTTTTACAAAAGCCACTTAATATGTTATATTTTATTCCTGTCCCTTAATGGTTTCCCAATTTTCAGAAAAGTATTGGATAGCAACAGTGTCTTAAAAAATACAATCTGAGGGAACTCCACTCTGAATGCCACATGTCCCAGTAACCTAAACGGTCTCAATAACTGTCATTCCTCAGTATCAAACTAAAATAATAATTCAATGAATTTTCAAAGGATGGGAAAGCATTCCGTCATCACTGTACAAAGAAAGGATTACTCTAACTACCAAAAACTACACACGCTAGAATCAGGAAGTATGCTCAAACAGTAGTCCAGAACAGTGTCAACCAATTCAAACATCCATTCCAAACATATGCAGAGACTGGCGAAACCTAGAGCCTCTGTGTGAATTTGCGAATGCAGAGAATAGATCCTGGCAGTAAACAAAAAACCCAAAATGTCAAGATTTGTTTTAGTCTTTGCCCTTAGGGCCCTGAAGGAGACATAGGAATTACGGACACAAAATGAAATTCTTTTCTTTCCATGTCCAAATTCAACTTAAGAAGCAAGAGTAGAAGGTACAGAGAGCACGCGAGGTTTTTTAAAAAAAGAAAACATTCAAAATTAAGGCAGGTTGGAAGAAAAGAAGGACAATGAGGAACAACAAAATAACTGAAAAGTGGCTAATGAAGCTTTTGTGTTGAACTTTTGCTTTTAGGATCTAAAAGGATACGATACACAGCCTTTGGAGATTGAACAAAATCATTCTGCTGAATTGCCTGCTAAAATTGCAAGGCTAAAATTTTCTGTAAGTGTTTAAGGATTTTAACATATTTACTGAATCTGGAAGTGACCACCAACTTAAAGAAAACACGACAAAATGAAGTTTTCTAGACAAAATTTAAAACAGGATGATTTTTAAAAAATAAGTGATTTTCCAACCATGTGTATGTACATTTCAACAACAGTGTGATGAACTAGACTTTGGAAAGAAACACATTTGCGCAAAAAATGGAAGTGGATGAAAACCAAACTGATTAGCATGGTCAGTATCATACTGAATTAGTGCTAAAGATACTGGATACTGGCAAGACATTATCTAATGTCAGAATGAAAAAACACAAAACTGGCCGGACATGGTGGCTCACGCCTCTAATCCCAGCATTTTGGGAGGCTGAGGTGGGCAGATCACTTGAAGTCAGGAGTTTGAGACCAGCCTGGCTGACATGGCGAAACCCTGTCTCTACTAAAAATACAAAAATTGGCAAGGCATGGTGGCTCCCGCCTGTAGTCCCAGCTTCTCAGGAGGATGAGGCAGGAGAATCACTTGAACCTGGGAGGCGGAGGTTGCAGTGAGCTGAGATTGCACCACTGCACTCCAGCCTGGGTGACAGATCGAGAAGAAAGAAAGGGAGGGAGGGAGGGAGGGAGGGAAGGAAGGAAGGAAGGAAGGAAGGAAGGAAGGAAGGACAGGAGGGAGGGAGGGAGGGAGGGAGAGAGAAAGAAAGAGAGAGAAGGAGAGAGAGAGAGGAAAGAAGGAAGGAAGGAAGGAAGGAAGGAAGGAAGGAAGGAAGACAGGCCGGGCACAGTTGCTCACGCCTATAATCCCAGCACTTTGGGAGGCTGAGGCGGGCGGATCACAAGGTCAGGAGATCGAGACCATCCTGGCCAACATGGTGAAACCCCATCTCTACTAAAAATACAAAAAATTAGCTGGGCGTGGTGGTGGGTGCCTGTAATCCCAGCTACTCGGGAGGCTGAGGCAGGAGAATGGTGTGAACCTGGGAGGCAGAGCTTGCAGTGAGCTGAAATGGTGCCACTGCATTCCAGCCTGGATGACAGAGCGAGACTCCATCTCAAAAAGAAAAAAAAAGAAAAGAAAAAACACAAAACTGCTAATAGTGATTAGTTAAGTCTGAATAATATAAACCATGAACAATAACTTAGCAAAAGAATGTGATGCAAACACACAGGATATCCAACTCTACCTTTAATACAGATACTGCAGTTAGTGCATTGTGACTTGAGTTTGAAAATGTATTCAATTTTCTAAGTTTAGCTGATATAATTATATATCATACTGGCAAAAAGAAAGATACAAGCAAGAATAGTGTGGAAATAAGTTTCAAATAGCAATTTCTATTAAAAACACATTAAGTTGCTATAACTACTTTCAAAAAGCTAAAGAATAAAATTACTACTTGGGTAAATAATCCAAAAACTTCAGACTTCCCCAAATAGAAACTCCAAAACATTATTTATACGCTTTAGGAGAAATACTTTCGCCCAATTCAAAAACTGACTTGTGGCTGACTCTGGTGGCACTGCCTATGAATTAGCCCTGTCAAAAAAAAAAAGAAAGAAAAAGAAAAACCTGACTTGCATATGATGTTTCAATATAAAAAAGGGAATTTTTCTACTGTTAGAAACATCCTTAAACAGCTAACTAAATGCAGTATTTTTTGAGAGCGGAAAGCAGAGGAACAAATTAGTAAGTATATTTTATATGTTAGGATTTTTACTTGGTTCCACTGAAGGGGATACGAGACCTCAATATAATCCAAATATAAACATATATAGTTGGGAGGAGCTGGAGAGCCTCAGTGAACAGCTGCTAAGAAACACAGCACTGGCCTGTCTGCATACACACAAAATGACCAAGAGATTGTCAGAGCTCACAGAAGACAGAACAAGTCCAAAGGGACATGCCGTGAAAGACAGTTCTGATTTTGTGTATCTGCTTCAAGCACCTATGCCCTATTTTAGAGAAACTACATTATTACATTAAAAATAAACATGAAAGATGAATGTTCTAGCTGCTCTTAAATGTATTGGGAAGAATAAACAAAGCAATAGGCCTAGATGAAAATCTGAGAGTACTGTCAGTCATCTTTTATATGTCAAATTATGCAATGCTTAAATAAGGAAAGAGAGACTGAGGCTGGAATGACTGACAGGAAGCTTATCTGGTTTGGGCCAAAAATACAGCTAGATTGGGGTTTCAAATTAGAAAGATGAATCTCCTGATCAAACTTTATATTTTTATACTCTAAAATCTAAGTTATAGAAACTTTCTTCCCCCTTCTTTTTAAAAGAATGGTAATCCTAAGAGGGAAGGGTATACATCTGTTTTAATCTCTGTATATCACCACAAAGTACGCAGTCATTTAATTAGCCATTAACGGTTAAAATCCTATTGCCAAACCCACAAGTTAAAAACTAGGAAGATTCATGTGATAGTAGAAGCCAAAATTAGTACTGTGTGTATTTTAGTATTCTATGTATTCCTAGAAAAGAAAATTAGCATTTTGGTCTTTGGTATTTCACTGATTCTTAAAATATACTCAAGAAGTTAAGCTGATGCTTAGGTGTCAGCTTGTCTTTGATACTCACTGTATCTGAATCCTCCAACACTGTCTGAGGAAACCCCAACATACTTGTCTTTGTTCTTCTTTGCTTTCTTTCGCTCTTCACGAAGTCTATCGTCATCCTGGGCAAATTCAACCAGTTCCTTCACCTTCTGTCGAATATTTATACCTTGATCCTTGCCATGCTCATCTAAGAGTATGGTAAGAGAGAAGCAAAACCTAAGAATTCACTTAATATGTATCAAGCTCTTTAAGATAAAAAAACAGACATAAAAACTTCAACATAAGAAACCAACTTCAATATTTAAAAAACAATAAAAAGAAGCAAGTTGTGCTATTTAACTTTGTCATTTCCTTCTCAGCAAATTATAAGTTCTAAAATGGAATTTTGGCTTATAAGAGCATGTAAAGATGAACTAAAAAGGACCACAGATAACGGTACTATGCAAGGTCAATTAAAGATTCACTAAAAAGGATTACTGATGATGACCACACAAAATAGACATATCCATAAGTGCTATTGTGTTTTTCTATCATATTTTAAGAAAACAAACCAAAGGAAGAATCACTTTAGCATGTTAATAACTGAAAAGCATACAAATGTCTTGGTTTCTCCAGTACAAGTCTGGAACACTAATTATCAGGTTTTAGTGTAGCTCAAAAACTGAATTTTTAAAGTGCTTACAACTGGGGTATGCTACAAAATGAAATGTGCTTCATTCTCCAGCCTCTTTCACATTCAAAACACACTGTGGCCTTGCTGCCTTTGCACAGTAAATATTATTTGGTGGGAGGGAAAAAAAACCCAGCTTCAAACAGATGTGTGTGTTTTGGAGCTCTAACCTTTTCTTCCCATATGATTAAAGCTATTCCTTTATGGACACCACAGGGGACCAGTCTCCAGTGCATATTTTAATATAAACCCGA
Source organism: Theropithecus gelada (assembly GCF_003255815.1). Classification (NCBI taxonomy): domain Eukaryota; kingdom Metazoa; phylum Chordata; class Mammalia; order Primates; family Cercopithecidae; genus Theropithecus; species Theropithecus gelada. The sequence goes on from NC_037673.1 coordinate 154,380,690, forward strand.
ACACTCATGTTGTGTTGGTTCTGTTGTTATTAGCCAGTCTTTTCTGCAAGTTCTTGTCTTCACTAATTAATACTCTAGGGCCCCGCGTCTTGGATTCTGCACTCGTCACACAACCAGCAACAGTCACATTCTAATTAGAGCAGAGAAGCTTCTAAGCTGGTTCAGGTGACTGACAACTCCAACTACTGTTTTAATTTGCTTATAAGGTTTTTCTATTGCTCACCTACAAAGTGGTAATTTTCCAGGGATCGTAAATCATAAATGTGTTCTCTGGCACTTGTAACAACACGCTCTGATCCATTCCTTATGAGGTAAGCTAGGAGCAGCAACGACTGTAAAAATACAAAGCACTAAATGATTTAATGAAATAAAGTCAGTAGAGCTTTGGTGAATGGTTAAAAAAATAATTCTAACATAGCAAATAAAGAATCTTCATGCTGGTGGTGAGGTTTCCTTACATTAGACTCTAAACACATAATCTAGAACTTACATGATCAATTTGAAGTTCCTCTTATATTAAGCATAGTAAATAATTATAAATCATCTGGATACTATGTGTCAAAGACTTAAACTCTGTTGTTCAAAATATCTGAATGTATGATATAAATAGACAATAAGGTTTTAGAAAGCTGACTCAGTTTTTACTTTTATCTGAGCATTATGGAACTGAATTGCCAGAAATTATTTGGTAATTAAGCAATCCTATAGTATTTTCCCCAGATAAAATTTAATTTTGAGGTTAATTATGTGGCTTTTGTTTTAAAAGGTTGTGGCCAGGCTCAGTGGCTCATGCCTGTAACCCCAGCACTTTCTGGGAGGCCAAGGTGGGCAGATGACTTGAGGTCAGGAATTTGAGACCAGACTGGGCAACATGGTGAAACCTCGTCTCTACTAAAAATACAAAAATTAGCTGGGCACAGTGGCCCACGCCTGTAATCCCAGCTACTCAGGTGGATGAGGCACAAAAATCACTCGAACCCAGAAGGTGGAGGTTGCAGTGAGCTGAGCCCGCACCACTGCACTCCAGCCTCGGCGACAGAGAGACTGTCTCCAAAAAAAAAAAAAAAGTTGTTACCAAATAATAATAATAATAATGATGATAATAAAACCTGTAGAAAATTTTGCAAAATAGTGAGATGTCTTTACAAAAAACAAAACAAAACAAAACAAAAAAATAGCTGGGTATTGATTGAGGCACACGCCTGTAGTCCCAGGTACTTAGGGGATTGAGGCAGGAGGATCTCTTGAGCCCAGGAGGTCACCACTGCAGTGAGCCAAGGTTATGCCACTGCATTCTGGCTTGGGTGACAAAGCCAGACTGTCTCAAAAACAACCAACCAACAACCAACCCCTAGCCCCAAAGTAAATTTTGTTAAAATGTAAATTTAGAATGACTGCTAATGGGTATAGGGTTTCTTTATAGGGTGACAAAAATGTTCTGGAATTAGATAGTAGTTACTCCTACAAAACTTTGTGAATATACTATATAATAAATTGTACATTTTGAACTTAACATTGCTTGGAACAAACCTCACTTGATTAGGTATATGAAAATCTAGTTAGGCAGAGAGGAGGGGGCGGCAAAAACAAAACAAATCTAGTTAGGTTGGTAAAACTGAGGGACACAAAACCTCCTCCTACCAGTAATTTACAGCCATGTGTCACTTAACGATGGGGATATGTTCGTGTAATGTGCCATTAGGAAATTTCATCACTGTACTAATATCACAGAGCGTACTTACACAAACCTAGATGGTATGGCCTGCTACACACTGAGGATCTATGGGACAACCTATTGCTCCTCGGCTACAAACCTGTGCGACATTGTTACTGTAATGACTACTATAGGCAGCTGTAACACAATGCTGAGTATTTTTGTATCTAAACATAGAAAGAGTACAGAAAAAATAGAGTATTATAATCCAATGGGACCACTGTCAAATAAGCAGACCATCACTGACTAAAATGTCCTTATGTGGTATATATGACTATATTCTTTAAAAAAGGAGTTTACTCAAGAATTAAAAAAAAACCAAAAAACTAAAAGCAAATTTAATTTACAATATTTCAATTATTTCATCACACCTACCATGCAACCTAAGGGAATGACACTGAATGTTTTCAGAAAGAATAACATAAAAAAACATGAAACTAACACATAGATTTTCAATCCTAAAAGCCAAATTATGTCATTTTGGATAGCAAAGAAAAACATTCTGAAGAAGTAAGAAAATATGGTAGGTATAGAAGCACAGACGACTATATTACTAAAGAATTCTGCATTATATGAGATCAGAACAAAAGGAATCTGATAAAAAGTTCATATTCACAAATTTAAAATTAGAATTACATTTTGAACATTTGTGATACAGAATACTGTGAGAATACTACCATAAATTAGGTAAATGTCTACGTAGATGACAAACCATTCAGACTGTAGTATTCATCTTAATTGCTCATACACTAAACATGCACACTACTATAGATGCATTATTTTTGACATGCATAAACATTTTAGTAGGAAAAATTTTAAGAAATAATCAACATTTAGAAGTATTAAGAATTTCTCATTCAGAACAGTTGTTCATGATGACTAGAAAATAGAACACAAATAACAAATCTACTTCTTTCATGTGTTTTCGATTATTCTATTCTAGGATTTAATATACTTTAAAACCACCTATGTATATACACTTTAAATTTCCAGTATGTGTTTTCAACATGTCAAGCAATTAAAGCAGATTTGTTTTCATACCTTATAAACTCTTCTCCAATTCTTTTTGTTGTCTTTTAACATTCGTGACCAAAGCATGTTCATAAGTTCTGGAAATTGTTCATACATAAATGTAGCCCTGAAAAAAGAATCATTTTCTTTAAGAGTCTGCAATATATTAATTTTGACAGTAGATGGCAGACTTGTTCTAATTTGGTGTTTCCCTGAAGCGTTTTTAAAAATTAATAAACATAATTCAAAAAATTTAGAAGATTATGTACTTCCTTGAAAATGTTTTCGCTATGTTTTATACACTACCTGGCACATATGTAAGTCCTGCTAATTAATCAATACTTTGCAATTAATAATTTAATTAATATCATATTTTGCAAGCTCTTCATTCACTGGTACGGTGTCCCAGATGTTCACAGAAAAAAATTTTTCTAACTTGCACTTCAAGTTATTTTATATGTATTTGTCAAAATTTTACATGGTGAGCTACAGCATTATCTCAAAACTTAATTGAAAAAGATACATTGTGGGTTTCTTTTTTGAGCCAAATTTTTAAGGGAAATGGACTGCATAAAACTTTCCATATTACTATCTGAAACTTTCTACATTACTATCTGAATGATTATGCAAAATTTATATTCTGGCAGCCAAACAGTTTAAATCTGAAAGCAAATTTCACATTTCTGTGTTAAGATACTTTGATTTTTTTCTGCACTGCTGAGTCAAATTATCACTTACTTGGCAATCTCTCCCATGAGTTGCCCAGAAGGTCCCCAAGGATCATCGTTCGTTGCCTCTCGAACCTTAGACTCGATCTCTGAATAATTCATAACCACATTGGTGCTGCAGAGGAAAAAAATGCACGCACATACGCACAAAGATTAGCATCAAAACTGAGAAACACATGAAAACTTAATAATGACACTACGGGGTGTCTTAATGAGCTACCTCTACAGGGTGGGAGAGAAAACATCTTTTGTGCACAAGCTACCCCAAGGACACTATGTAACACACTTAAGTTATCTTTAAGCAGATTTTACTATTCCATTAGTCTTCAAGAATACAGATGAGAGACTGCATTAGAGCTGGCATAAGTCCAGTAAAAAATGGCTGAGGGTCAAATTAAAAAAAAAAAAAATGAACATGCTAGAGTCTATTATAAAACTAAGTTGTCAGTTTCTTGACCAGATCTGGTTTACATGCAATGCAAGCTTATGTTTCCTGCTTACAGAAATCCTATAAATTAGGCAAAATTATGTAACAGCTAAACAGTATCTATATCACATTTTTTAAAAAGAATAAATCAAAGATACCTACAGATGTTTAGAACCACTATAAATGTTTAACTATAATCTCTTAGTCTTTTTTCGTTTACTCTGTCATGTGCACTTCTATGTCATATATTCACTGTAACCCTCACTTTTACTGGCTGCATAATATTCCATCAGGAGATTGTATGATGCACACTTAACTTTCCCTTAGGACTTCGGCAATGATCTGGGCCTCAGGAGTCAGAAAGATCTGATTCCAGTCACTTACTATGTGACCTTTGGCAAAATTATTTTAATTATCTTAATCTCAGTTTCCTCAACCATAAAATGGGAATAAATAAGCATACTACCTCAAAGGCTAGCACAGCAAATTGCGTTTATTTAGCACAGTGTCTGACATACAGGAAGTACTCAGTAAATGTTAGCTATTATTATATTAAATATAATAACCAACACCAGCCTGGGCAACACAGTGAAACCTGGTCTCTAAAAACAAAAAGAAAAAATTAAAAATTAGCCAGACGTGTTGGCGTGCACCTGTAGTCCCAGCTACTAGGGAGGCTGAGGTGGGAAGATTGCTTGATCCCAGGAGGTCAAGGCTTCAGGGAGCCATGACCACCCACTGTACTCCAGCCTGAGCAGCAGAGCAAGACCCTGTCTCCAAAACACAAAAGGTAATATAATATAAAATAACCATCTATTAGGAGAATTTCAAAACATCACGTAATATTTTTATATGAAAGAATTTACTTTGGAAAAAATAAGATTAAGATATGAGATGGTCTTAAAAAATGTTTGGTCGTCAAAATGGAATTTCTCATGCTTATATGAATTTAAGGATTCAAAGACATTTTGAGAATAAAGAAATACTGCAAAACTGTGACATCCTGTAGTAGTATTCATTTGACATCGAAAGCTCCAATTATTACCAAACAATTGTTATAACAGGTGTCTGTGAATATAGTAATTCAATTCCTGCACTTAGCATTAAGTCTTAGAAATAGTGAAAAATCAGAATTTGGTAACTATTACATACATATACCCCACTTTTGCTATATGGTTTTTCAGTCATCAAAAAGTTCTATTTTTAGAAGAAGGAAGGTTTGGTCGAAATTGGCACTCAAATCTCTTAAATATAAATTTCAAATTTATTGCAAACACTTCAATGTCTTCATGTTTAAAGAACAGACCAACAAACAGGTTTGGGTCAAATTTTAAAGGAACCATTATGCATATAAGTGTGACTTGCCAAAAAACTGAATCAATCTGGCTTTCAGATTTAAATTCAGGACACTGTTCTTCTATGGAAGAAAAGCAAAATCCTATTATTTTCTTTCAAATCTTGGAGAAAACTGCCTCCTGAGATACCAATTAATGTGATAAAATAAATACAAATTCCTTCCCCAGGACTAAAATAAATTCATGATCTCCAATGCCCACCCCCACTTAAAAATGTTAAGACCACTAAGGAATAACATTTTCGTTAAAATCCAGTAATGGTTCTATTACAACAGTTTTATGTATAAATGTAGAAGAATAAGTTTCCTCCTAATTTTATTAACCATGGAACCAAAATAAAACTAAGGTGGCCAATAACAGATTCACAATTTAAGATGCCACAAAAAGATGAATTTCAGAATGCTTTTGTTTATCCTGGTGGCTGAAGAATGCATGGCTTAGGCAGTTAAAAGTGTCAAAATGCAGCTGTGAAAATGAACAATGGCAATTAGGATTATAATTCACCCAAGCATTTCATTACCAAGAATGCACTTGAAATCTCTTTGCATTGTTTAATTTGTTGGAGAACAAGATGAAAGAAGTTAATCTCCAGTCCATGTACATGAAATATTTTTACCAGAGCCTTCATAAATGTTGTAGCTTTCAGAACACTACTTTCCTTGTTCAACCGACAAAGGCCCATGGGTCAAATAAGAAAGGTTCTGTTTCCGTAACCCTTCACAAGATTCTTAGCTGAAGGCTTGTGTAAGCGCTGTGTTTAGAGGGAGAGGTGGCAGAGAGCCAATAATCTAAGAATCTCATTTCTTTGGTTGAAAAACAATGGGAGCCATCAGCACATACTCACAATACAGTTATTAAGTATATCCACAGAAGGATATGGCAAATATAAAACAAAAAAATAACAGAACGCTTACACGAAGAATCCAGATCTATTTTAAAGTTATTTTCCAGGCCAGGTGCAGTGGCTCCTACCTGTAAACCCCAGCGCTTTGGGAGGATGAGGCAGGTGGTTCACTTGTGTCTAGAAGTTCACTTACCAGCCTGGCCAACATGGCAAAACTCCGTCACTACAAAAAATACAAAAATTTGCCAGGCGTGGTAGCATCTACCTGTGGTCCCAGCTTCTCAGGACACTGAGGTGGGAGGACTGCATGAGCCCAGGAGGTTGAGGCGAAAGAGAACGAGACCCTGTCTCCTACTCCCCTCCCCAGAAAAAAGCTATCTTCCAATGAAGCTGTTGCTTTCAGAAACTGCAAAGAACCCCCCTCAAGATGAGATCTGATGGCATAAAGAATTCCAAAACGAAGTATTTTAAGCTTCAATTAATTCAGAAACAAACGTAAACTAAAAACAACACTGTATGGTTTGGCCTTATTCCAGGTCATTTAAAAATAACTATTTCTAAAAAGGTAGAAATGGCATTTTGATCCTTCCTTTCTCATGTTTTCTACTGCCCTCAATCTATGCCCTACCCATAATTCCAGTGACCTTTTTTAAAAAAACAATTCTTCCGTGCTAAAAATAAAAATAAAAATTTATGTCCAGATTTGAAAGGAAAAAAACAGCTTTTTAATTCTGCAAACTTCTGACACAGATGTTTTAAGAATATATCACAGACGCTAGAGGGGGCACTCTCAACGGTTTCTTAAACACACACACAAACAATCCTCCAGACAAAGGTCTAGAATTTGAACGGCAAACAAAATTACAGAAAAAGACACCCCCCTTCCCAATAAATTTCATACCATTTAAACTAACACTACAGTCAAACAAGTGACTTATGGATTTTCACCAACCCTAAATTGAGATTCCTAACTTGAAATTTTAAAAAGTTATCTCTTTATACTCAGTTCTTGTTTTTTTTTTTAAAGTGTAGGCCATTATTATGACCTTCTGTTGAAGGGTAAAAGTCTTTGGATACAGGCTTTTCTACTTACATTTCCTTTCATGTAATTATCATTCTAACACTTAAAAAAGTAACCAAGAATACTTTGATAACACCAAAAAATTTTTCTGTATATTATTTTAAACCAGTTTGACAATATTATCAAAAGAAAACTTGACCCACAAAATATCTAACGATTTTTAACATTTCTGCTGTCGCCATCAATAACCTTTTATCTCCAGATTTTTGTCTGTATTTAATCTCTGCAAACATAAACAGACATGAGAATGTAATAATGGAGGGAAAGTAAAAGAAGAAAAATAACTTTTAAGAAATGCTGCTGTTTCACAAGAGAATGTAAACCAGGAAAAAAAAATGTTGCTGTAATTTTGACATTTCTTCACCAGTATTAAAAAGTATCTGTAATTTTGAGAACAATCTAACAGTCACCAGAAAGTACAAAACGAGCCCTTCTCACATGTGTTCTATCTAGGCTTACTCAATATATTAACTTTCTCTTTGCTTAAAACAAAAGTCTTGAAAATGAGTGACCTGAAAAGTAGGTTTCTCTGTCCTGATAAAGATAGGTAATTATTAGGATCACACTGTTTAAATTTAACAGTTACAACTACTGGGTAGTTCAGCAGTATAACTGGTTAACAATACCAAATCTTAATGGACTCTAATATTAGGCCAAAAAGAAAGTTAACAGAGAGAATGAAAGATGGAATCACCAAAGAATGAAGAATACAAGAATAAAATCCATAGACACAATCATTATTGTTTATATTTATAAAACTGTTTGTTGTTTCCACAGTCTTTTACCCACTTTCACATTTGCTTCTCAGAACACTCCAGCAACTTAACTCTGTACAACTCAGCAACACTGACTCACTAGATCTTTAGTGCCAACTGTGAGAAGCTACCGTCCTCAACTTTTGCACACACGCTTTGATATGGTTTGGCTCCGTGTCTCCACCCAAATCTCATATTGAATTGTACTCCCATAATTCCCACGTGTTGTGGGAGGGACCAAGTGGGAGATAATTTGAATCATGAGGGCATTTTCCCTCATACTGTTCGTGGTAGTGAATAAGTCTCACGAGATCTGATGGTCTTATCAGGGGTTTCCACTTTTGCTTCTTCCTCATTTTCTCTTGCCGCTGCCATGTAAAAAGTGCCTTTCACCTCCTGTCATGACTCTGGGGCCTCCCCAGCCATGTGGAACTGTAAGTCCAATTAAACCTCTTTTCCTTCCCAGACTTGGGTATGTCTTTATCAGCAGCATGAAAATGGACTAACATATGCTTCCACAGCTATGTAAACACAGCCAATATTCAGTTAGTCAAGGGTCAACTATTCAGTTCGTAAATTATTAGTGTTCATTGTAGCCCTCCTCTTTATTCCCCATTTTCTACTTATTTGACTACTTGACACTCATATAATATAAAATTATTTTACTTGGTAAGTTTCAGTCCAGTTTTTAGAGGTATAATTGGTTAAAAGCTACAACGAGGCTTTTACTTACTGATAGTCAATACTTCTTATCTACATTAAGAATCATCGGTAAAATAGTTAACAAGAACTTGAGCAGTCCTTATTGATATTTTTTCCTCTTAAAAGTTCAAGAATATGCTTTGCTAAAACAGAACTATACACCAAGGGAAAAGGTAAAGTATAGGTATAATGTGGTACTAACTGCTAACAAAGGAATAAGGAGGAAACTGAAACAGATTGAGAAGTATTTTTCCCAGTTTGCCTTTTAAATTTCATTCCTTTTTAAAAAACTGAAGTCAAAGGAATCTATATTTTTAATATGGTTTCTTCTTTGTTTTAAGCTTATTGTCAAGACTTCACTCACCCTGAGATCAGGCAGTCTTTTATTTGAGACCTCTAAATGTGTTTTGATGTATGCATGCATACACACACTCATACTAAGATAATAAGAGACAGAAACATCTGGAGACAGAAATAAACATAACTTAGTTCCAAGCAACAGTTTTAAATAATGGTATTTTTTTTCTTTATATTAATATTTTCCTGTATTTTCCAATTTTTTTCAAAGTATTATATTGTAACCAAGGTTAAACTACTAAAGGCCACTAAAAATACAAGTACTGTATCATCATTAGCTACATTTTTAACTATTTATAGGCAAGTAAACATCATAGTAGACCACATGAATATTATTTGTACTTCCAACATCTTGTTTTATCAGGTTAATAAGTGCAGCAAACAGTAACTAAAATATATGCATACACATTAAAATATGTACACCAAGTGCTATGTATGCAAAACCACAGAGAACAATTTAAGTACCCAATTTTGGAATTAATATGATTTTTAAAAACTGTATTAGGGATGAATAATTCTTGACAACAAAACCTGTATTTAAAAGTCACCTTTTACCTCAATGCCACAAAGGTTTCAGAAAAGATACTTTTATAAATTAAGTGTTGTAGAACAGTTATGCTCTTATTAAGTATCAATCTTCTTGATAATTTTTTTAACCATAAAACACCCATAAAATTAACATTGTAGAATAGGGGTCCCCAACCCCCAGAGCTGCGGACCGGCCTGTTGGGAATGGGGCTGCACAGCTGGACGTGAGTAGCGGCAAGCCAGCATCACTGCCTGAGCTCTGCCTCCTGTCAGAGCAGCGGTGGCATCAGATTCTCACAGAAGCGTGAACCCTGTTGTGAATGAGGGACCTAGGTTGTGTGCTCCTAATGAGAATCTAATGCCTGATGGTCTGAGATGGAACAGTTTCATCTGGAAACTATCCTCCCCAAGCCCTGGTCTGTGGAAAAATTGTCTTCCACAAAACTGATCCCTGGTGCCAAAAAGGTTGGAGACCACTGCTATAGAAGACAGTTTCCTCAAGTAACAAAAGTCTTAAGCCAGAAACATTTGCTCTTTTTTTTATGTTTCCATCCATAACATTACAGAAATTGTCTTAAGAATAACTCTAGAAGCTAGATAATGAACCTTGTGATATTTATTTTTTGTCAGCGGAGACAGCCTCCACCACATTACCCTTATTTGCAAGTTGAACATTTTATAGGTTCAATGTTCATATTTTAATACCAAGTTATATCTCATTACAGTCCTGTGAAGAGTATCAAATGTACTGTCAACGGCCAAGAAGTCTACTATTCCTAAATTCAATCGGTAGATTACTTTCATTGTTAACAGAATATCTGGGGCTCTACAGAAATGATGTGGGGAGGTGGAAAAATTGATTCGTCCACATGGTGGGATATTCACCACCCATTAAAAAAAAAAAAAGCCTCTCATTGATCTGAAAATGCAAATGAAATACAATGCAATGAAAAGTCTTAACACAAATGACAACATGGTTCAGTAGAAGAGATAATTTTGCTATAGTAAACATGTTATAAAATAGGCATACTGTTAAAGCAATAAGAAACCATAGTACTCCCTTCATATTGCAAGAATTCCAATAAAATAAAGTATGGAAAAGTACAGAAGAAACAAATATCACAATCCTGGGCGCTTCCTCTAAATAAACTCACTCGAAATCCCATAGCTAGTAAATGGCAGATTTAAAAACTATTAGGTCTTTTCACTCCAAAGCCCATTTTCTATTACGTCACACTGTCCTGTAATCATAGAATATATTCTGGTCTAAGATGACATCAAATGCAGCATCACAAATTATCCTACAAAGGAGCTATATGCTGAATAAATATTTAAAAAGATATATTCTCAGTCACGGAAATCCCATTTTCTTTGGTTTTAGTAAATATTAAAAACAAACCATCTAATTGAAAGGGAGGAAACCTATGTCTCCCCTCTTATACATGTACTCTTAAAAGTAAAGAAAATACCAGTTTGATTAGGGAAAAACTGAAATGAGAGACATCTAAAATCTGAAGCTCTTTCACCCATTCTGGATTTCAGAAAAGAGTACACCTAGTTATCAATACTGAAAACATATAACCTATTCAATCCAATGATATCATATGTATATGGGATGCATATTATTTATGGCTTCAACTATGTACACAAAAGACTACGCTGGATTATGCATCTTCTGTTTCCTCTTACTTTTCAAGAGGGAACACTAAATTCCTAAATGCTGAAACACAAAACTTTGCTTTTAAAAGTAACCATCAGGAATTTGCACAAAAATATTATATCCCATCTTTTAGCATTTAGCTTTCTCAGTCAAAAAAAAAATTACGATCAAATAAGTAAAGAACAACTTACTACCAGGCTTTGAAGGAGTCCCATAATACTTTTTATACCTATTTAAAATAATTCTGGATACTCAAAGAAAGATCAAGATAGTTACTTGAGTACCTAATACAACTTTAAAACATGGCAAACTGCCTAAGTCTAAACTCTAGCTGCCTGTCTGTATGAGATTAAAATTACAGAAAATGTTGTCTTAATGTTCAAAAACATCACTTCCAATTGTTTCCTCCCCACATGATGTAAGACCATAGAAACTGGTACAACTATTTTTAAAATTATAATTGTTTTAAGTAGCCAGAAAATTAAGGACTGTATTTTTTTTTAAACCAATCCTACTCTTACATCAATTCTACTACCAAATTCTTTGTTTCATTCTGACTAATGCTGGCCCTCAATTTCAATAATCGTTGAGTCCAGTATTATGAAGGCAGAGAAATGAACCACAGAATTTTAATCACTCTTGGTGTTTTAATACCACTGAACACTGCTGATTTATATGGCTCAATATTCTTGTAATCGTAATTCAAATTTTTAGACTGCATTTGTACTACTTATAGATAAAATAGATAAATATTATAGAACTGTTTTATACGTAAGTATTTTTCAGTTTGAGGAAGAGGGGAGAGGAGGAGGGGGAGCAAGTGAAACACGGAGCAATATTCTGCAAGTAGGAAAATTCAAAAAGCTGTAAGAACTCCTAACATTCAAGGAAGATTAAAGACCTTTGTGTGTATCTTCAAAATTATGAAAATGGAAATGTCTGTACAGACTGTTAACAATCTCCCACATTCATCCATAAACTAAAGATCCTGTGCTTATCCTCACCACTGAGTAACGAATACACATTGTCACCAAAGTCTTATTTCTCAGGTAAGAAACTTTTGCATAGCAGAACACTTCATAAATGTACTGATTCCACATAGATTTGACTGTGTCATCAATCCAAGTTATTGCCAAACTCGATGTGTTCCTCAAATATATGTAAAGTATTTATTTTCTGCCCATGAATTATCATTTTCTTAGACCCTATCACATTAACTACCAGCACAAGAGGCTGGCTTTGAGTCACTTTTTTTTTTTTTTTTAAATACAGAAATAATTTGGTACCACAGCCTCAAAGCTGGAGAACAAAGCTAAGTTGTGAGGTGGATGTCAGGGACTGGTTTAGCCAAGTGACATGTTTCCATACATGCATGTGAGATCATAACATAATTATAAATTTCCTGTGACAATCCTTCCAGATGTTTTAAAAAGTCAAAACTTTGTACAGAAAAATCTACCAAAAACTTACTGCATTTCACAAAGAATGGTTTCATAGCAGGAAATGTAACGCAAGAAATTTAATCTGAGCAATCTGATGAGTAGCTGACATTAACCTATTTTATACCATACTTGCTCTTCTAATCTCTAAAAATACCCAATACAGATTATCAGTATTACAAATAGTCTTTATCTAAAAATTTCAAGCTTAAAAACCAGTTTCCAAATCCTGACAACTGCAAACTGTACATTTAGGAAATACATGGTACCTTGCTTACAGAAGAGTTTACCTAACATTCCAGGAAAATTTCCAGCATTCATTCAATTATCAGTTTGGATGGGGTAAAATTAACCAAACTCACTTTTAAATTTCTGAGATTTCCAACAACCAGTATGTTTGTCCTAAAATATAACTAGAAGAATAAATCTGAAAATTTTTTTCTAAAAGCAAGCCACAGAAAATAATTATTTTATGAAAAATTCAAGGTCAGAAAAGATTACGTAATATGAACAATCACTAAAGAATTCAATCCTTCAAGTTTAGTTTCAAACGACAATTTGTCAGATCAAAATGTCTATATAAGAGGATAACTGAAAAGATAGGAACTTATAGAAGCAAGGACTAAAATAACTCATTTTATATAAAAGGTCATTAAATGTTTATAGTCCAACATAAAGTCTTTTGGGAAACACCCAAAACCACACAATTATTTTAATGCCTCAAAAAATACAGGGATTGATCCAAAAAAAAAAAAAAAAAAAATTAAACCAGGAGAGTGGTGGGATTTCTGCCCCTTAAAGTCTGTCATTTAATTCTTCTTCCCCAAAAGCAACAACTCTTGATTGCTATTAAACATGACTTAAACTGGCAACTTTTCAAGGAAATAGTTTAGTAATTTATGTAACAGATGTGCAAAGAAAACTACATGAATGAGATAAGCCAAGAAAAACATCCTAATGTCCATAACTAAATTATGACCTGTGGAAGGAAGAAACTATAAAACCATTTCCCCTTCCTTACAACTTCAATGGTTACCCATACCAAATTTTCAGATTTTGCCCATTTTCAGATATTAAAATGAACCTAGACCCCAGAAACTGTTTCAAAAGACAAGGCCATGCTAAAGGAAAATATTGCACACTTACGTATTTTTCATAAACTGCTTCATCTTTTATGGCTATTTTTGTGGCAAATGCAAAGTAATATTGTATATTAGTTAATCAATAATTTTTTGAGTGATTATTGGGGCCTGAATTTTGTCTCTGGCATACACTACCTGATCCCTGGACACATCAACCACTGTGTGCCTCGGCTTCCTCAGCTGAATGGCCCCTATGTATTATTACCATTACGGAGATTAAATGAAATGACATGTGTAAAGCATTTAGTTTTGTTATTATTTATTATGTTGCATATGGAAGCCCTTCTACTCCCTCTCTAGCACAGGTGCTCCTGCTATTATGACCTGGGCAGATGACAGGCTTACAGAAAAACTGTCTTAAGACAGGCTAGTCCCACAATGCTAAGTCGTTTTTGTTTTCCAGAGAGGCACTCTGGCACCAGTAAGACTGCAGGAGGGGCTGTTTTGTGGCTGGCAAAAGTGAAGAACAAACTGTGACATTAAGGGAAGTAGGATGAAAAATAGCTTCCAAAATGTGGCAGCAATGGTACTTGGAACAATGTAAGCAACAGAGCAGGCAGAGACAGTCACCACTAGAAAATTCCTTTCCTTCCATGGCCATAGAAAAAGAGGCCTCATAACACAAAAGTATATGAACTCTAACAACTATATAAAAACACATGTACATGTGAGCAAAGCCTGGAAGAACCAAGAAAACCATATGAAAACACCTGTGTTAGAGTGGTAATAACTAGAGTGGGGTGAAGGGGGAGCATCTGTTTAAAAATTTAAAAATATTTTTTATTTATACAATTTTTAAAACTGACTTTTTAAAAGAAAACTAAATAAGCACTTGTAGTAAAACTTCTCTCAAATTGCTAAGGAAGTATCCCTGGGCTGATTTAATTTTGCTGGGGATCACCCCTAACTCCTCTGACTCAGCAGTCTATATTCTATCACTGCACCACCTGCACAGATAAAAACTAAAAAGGGCGGTGGCTCACGCTTGTAATCGCAGCACTTTGGGAGGCCGAAGCAGGCGGATCACTTGAGATCAGGAGTTCAAGCCCAGCCTGGTCAATATGGTGAAACTCTGTCTCTATTTAAAAAAAAAAAAAAAAATTTGCCAGGCATAGTGGAGTGCTCCTGTAGTCCCAGCTACTCAGGGGGCTGAGGCAGGAGAATCGGTTAAAGCCGGGAGGCTGTGGAGATCACACCATTGCACTCCAGCCTGGGCATCGCCGCGAGATTCCGCCTCAAAAAAAAACACACAAAACTAAACTAAAAAGACAGCTTTGGGTGGAGGAGGGGCCAGAAGGTAAGGGTGTCAAGTTGCTCTCTGCCCCTAGGCTAGCTGTGGAACACTGTGCCCTCAACAGGAAAGACTGGAAATGACAGTCCCAACTCAAACTATTTCTATTTCCAGCTGATTTCTCTTAGCATGTTTCTTTAAAACTTCCAAGATTTCCATTTTTATTTTTTTTATAACAGTAGTCTAAATGATGTTTTGTAAAAAGTACTCTGCTGGAAGATATAATAGGTGCTATGTCAAAAAAGGGTTTCAGGGAAGGGTTTCAGAAAATGTTTAAACAAAGGCAACTTTATTCATGTAACAATTCTCAGAGACTATTACTTTAATGGTGCATTGTGAGTCTCCAACAGAGATAATACTTTTTTTTTTTTTTTTTTTTTTTTTTTTTGAGACAGAGTCTCATTCCGATTGCCCAGGCTGGAGTGCAGTGGTGTGATTTTTCAGCTCACTACAGCCTCGACCTCCCTGGGCTCAGGAGATTCTGGAGTGCAGTGGTGTGATTTTTCAGCTCACTACAGCCTCGACCTCCCTGGGCTCAGGAGATTCTGCCACCTCAGCCTCCCAAGTACCTGCGACTATAGGTGCACGCCAACACCCCCAGCTATTTTTTTTTTTGTAATTTTTAGTAGAGACAGGGTTTTGTCATGTTGCCTAGGCTGGTCTCAAACTCCTGGACTCAAGTGATCTGCCCACCTCAGCCTCCCAAAATGCTGGGATTACAGGCAGGAGCCACTGTGCCCCCGCCAATATTAAACATTTCTAAAACTTTTGTGACAATTTATCCTTTTCCTGTTACTATCTTGTTAGTATCCCAAGAAACTCATTTTGGTATATGCTATTCTAAAAAATTACCCTTTTCTTCTTTCTTTAGAGACAGGGTCCTGCTGTCACCCAGGCCGGAGTGCAGTGGTACGATCATGCCTGACTACAGTCTCGGCCTCCCAGGCTAAAGCGATCCTCTCACATCAGCCTTCCAAGTAGCTGGGACTACAGGTGCATGCCACCACACCAGCTAGTTTTTGTATTTTTTGTAGAGACGGGGGTTTCACCATGTTGCCTAGGCTGGTCTCGAACTCCTGGGCTCAACTGACCCAACCACCTCTGCCTTCCAAAGTGTTGGGATTACAGGCATGAGCCACTGCAACCAGTTGTCCTTTTCTTCAAACTTCCAAAAATATTTTTAGTTTATACTTTCATCTTGCCATTCTTGTTTCTGGTATCTGTTATTTCTTTTTATTTTTTATTTTTATGAATAGGTTTTCCTTTAGTCTTTTATTTTTATGTTTTTATATTCTTGTTAGCTAGCTTTCTGCCTTTTGCTTTAAATCTCATTTTTTGAAACTCTTGTTTTTTACTGTAAATCTTAGTTTCCTACTTTGCTTATTTTAAACGTCATCTGCTTTATTATTTTTGTAAGAGTAAATGCTTCACATTGCTTTTTAAAAACACGGTACTTCAAAAACATGGGTTTTCGTTGGGTTTAAACAAAATACCTACGGGCTGGCAAGATGGTTCATGGCTATAATCCCAGCACTTTGGGAGGCTAAGGTGGGATGACTGCTTGAGTCCAGGTGTTCAAGACCAGCCTGGGCAACATAGAGAGAACTTGTCTCTGCACGCGCACACACACACACACACACACACACTCTCTCTCTCTCTCTCTCTCTCTCTCTCTTTCTCTCTATATATACATACACATACACACACATTTAAGCCTGGGCAACAGAGTGAGACCTCCATCTTTACAAAAGATTTTAAAAAATTAGCCAGGCATGGTAGGACACACCTGTAGTCCCAGCTACTGGAGGTGAGGGTGGAGGGTGGGGCTGAGGAGGAAAGACTGCTTGGGCCTGGGAAGTTGAGGCTGCAGTGAAACATGATAGTTCCACTACACTCCAGACTAGACGACAGAACAAGACCCTGTCTCAAAAAAAAAAAAAAAAGTTTAAACTTTATTGCAATCCTTTCAAAATTCTCACCTGTTTTTAGCTTTAAGTTTTAATTTCTTAATAATCCTCATTTAATAACCTTATGTTAAACAGTTTTCTTTTTTCTTCATGTTTTAGTTTTTTTTTTTTTTGGAGATGGCAACTCCCTCTGTCGCCCAGGCTGGAGTGCAGTGGCAGGATCTCGGCTCACTGCAAC
Organism: Theropithecus gelada; assembly: GCF_003255815.1. Classification (NCBI taxonomy): domain Eukaryota; kingdom Metazoa; phylum Chordata; class Mammalia; order Primates; family Cercopithecidae; genus Theropithecus; species Theropithecus gelada. Next base: position 154,397,869 of record NC_037673.1, read on the forward strand.
TTCTGCCTCCTGGGTTCAAACGATTCTCCTGCCTCAGCCTCCCCGAGTAGCTGAGACTACAGGCGCATGCCACCCCACCCAGCTAATTTTTTTATATTTTTAGTAGAGACGAGGTTTCACCATGTTGGCCAGGCTGGTCTTCAACTCTTGACCTCAGGGTTCTGGCCTCGGCCTCCCTAAGTGCTGGGATTATAAGCATGAGCCACTGCGCCCTGCCTTACTTATAACACATAGCAGGACAAAGAAACAGCAAAAAGCACAATAGAAAAGACGGATGATCTCTCACTCTCACACCAGCAGCTACTTCTTCGGGTCCCCTCATAAAGAGGTAACATTGTTCATAGAGGCCAATTAAATATGTATAGGAGATAATCAAAAGAAACTAGCTTTATCAAGTCCCAAGGGTGAAAATTTTTATTCTATTCTATTCTATTCTATTCTATACTATTCTATTCTAGACAGTCTTACTCTATCACCAGGCTGGAGTGCAGTGGTGCGATCTCAGCTCACTGCAACCTCTACCTCCCAGGTTCAAGAGATTCCCATCTCAGCCTACCCCGTCTCAGCCTCCCCAGTAGCTGGGACTACAGGCGTACACCACCATGCCCAGCTAATTTTTGTATTTTTAGTAGAGACGGGCCAACCATGTTGGCCAGGATGGTCTTGATCTCCTGACCTTGTGATCTGCCCCCGCCCGCCTTGGCCTCCCAAAGCGCTGAGATTACAGGTGTGAGCCACTGCACCAGGCCACTTTTTTAAAGCCAGAGTCTCACACTGTCCCCTCAAGCTAGAGTGCAGTGGTAGGATCTCGGCTCACTGCAGTCTCCACCTCCCAAATTCAAGCGACTCTCATACCTCAGCTTCCACAGTAGCTGCGGTTACAGGCACGTGCTGCCATGCTAATTTTTGTATTTTTAGTAGAGATGGAGTTTTGCCATGTTGGCCAGGATGGTCTTCAACTCTTGACCTCAAGTCATCCACCCGCCTCAGCCTCCCAAAGTGCTGGGATTATAGGCTTGAGCCACCGGGCTCAGCCAGAGCTGCTTTTTAAACATTACTTTCTATGTATATTTGAGAAGTAACATATAAAGGTAGTTTCACTACTTTTCGTCCTGAAAAATGATCTCAGGGGCATATCATAAAGCTGAGCAGGCTGCAAGCCATCACTGGGATATTTGATACCATCTTTGGGGAACTATTTGCTTGGTGTTTACCTCCCATTACTTTCCCAAACCTGTTAGTTCTGCACTAAGAATACAGACCCTTACTTCTAGCTGAGATTGCTACAAAAGCCATTTAACTCTCTCTCCACTTCTGGGGCATCTTCTTTTCATTCATCTTCTAAACCATGACCACATTAATCTTCCTAATATTTAGTGTTGGCCATGTTAGTGCACCACAAATTCATCACCACTTTCCCTCATTTTCCTCCTACTGTATCAGTGGACAGTACCATCCAAGGTTATGGCTTGAGCATCACTTGAGAGATTACTCCTCTCCCTTCCTCCCACTGAATATCCAATCTACTCCCAGGTCTTTGCAATTCTATTCCCTAGGTACCTCTCAAATATGACCATCCACTTCTCCCTACCCACACCAACACTACCTTAATCTAGGGTCACCACTATTTTTCACCTGGATTATTGAGAACAACTTTGTAACTCTGCTTCGACTCTCTGCTTCGACTCATCTTCTACCAGACTAGGGCCAAAGGGAGCTCTTGATGAAAGATAAATCCTAACTAATTGAGCTCCTATTTTAAATCTAGTAAAGGTTTCCTTATTGCCTTTAAGCAGAAGTCCAGGCCAGGCGCAGTGGCTCACTACTGTAATTCCAGCACTTGGGCAGGCTAAGGCAGGCAGATCACTTGAGGTCAGGAAATCGAGACCAGCCTGGCCAACATGGTGAAATTCTGTCTCTATTTAAAATACAAAAATCAGCCAGGCATGGTGGCGCATGCCTGTAATCCCAGCTACTTGGGAAGCTGAGGCAGGAGAATAGCTTGAACTTGGGAGGTGGAAGCTGCTGTGAGCCGAGATCACGCCACTGCACTCCAGCCTGGGTGACATAGAGAAACTCTGCCTAAAAAAAAAAAAAAAAAAAAGAAAAGAAAAAAAAGAGAGGAAGTCCAAAATCCTTAACAAGATACAAAAAATCCTTCATGTGAGATACCAGTTTACTTCTTCAGTCCCATTCATGTGTCATTCTCACCTGAAGAACAGGCCTTTTGCACAGGCTGTTATCTCTGTCCCTGCTCTGCAGCTAACTCCACCTGATCATCAGGTCTTAGCTTGAATGTCACTTCCTCCAAAAAACCTTCCTTAACTCCCAAAACAGTTGGGAGTCTGTGTACACACTCTTCATAGCACCCTTTGCTTTCTACTAGCTAGAAATACAACTAAAACCAGTGTATTAGACTGGTGTGGCAGCTCACACCTGCAATCCCAGCACTTTGGGAGGCTGAGGTGGATCACTCGAGCCTCACGAGTTCCAAGCCAGCCTGGGCAACATGGTGAATCCTCGTCTCTACAAAAAAACACAAAAATTATTCAGGCAAGGTGATGTGCACCTGCAGTCCCAGCTATTCAGGAGGCTGAGGGGGCAGGATCACTTGAACACAGGGAAGTCAAGGCTGTAGTGAGTTGTGATCACGCCACTGCACTTCAGCCTGGGTGACAAAGTGAGACCCTGCCTCAAAAACAGTGTATTGTAACATGCATGTCTGTTTATTTGCCCGTCTCCGCCTCTGGATTCCATACACCTGGGGACACAAAATAATCTTGCTCTCTTAAAGATCTCCAGTTCCGGCCAGGCACGGAGGCTAACGCCTGTAATCCTAGCACTTTGGGAGGCCAAGGCAGGAGGATTGCCTGAGCTCAGTTCAGGAGTTTGAGACCAGCCTGGACAACATGGTGAAACCCTGTCTCTACTAAAATAAAAAAAAAAATTAGCCATGCATGGCAGTGTGCACCTATAGTCCCAGCTACTCAGGAGGCAGAGGTAGGAGAATTGCTTGAACCGGGAGGCAGAGGTTGCAGTAAGCCAAGACTGCGCCACTGCACTCCAGCCTGGGCAACAGAGTGATTGAAAAAAAAAAAAAAAATCTCCAGTTCCTGGATTAGTCTTGGTGACAGCAGATGTTCAATGAGTATTTACTGGGTAAAAGAACAAAAGGACAAAAATTCTTAAATAGCTTCTTTAGGACTATAAAAAAAAGTTCTGATTGAACTGGTAATCAGAACCTGCATGATCTGGCCTTAACTTACCTATCTAGCCTTTTCTCTCATTCCTTCTGTTTCATTTCCTTTGTGGCATAATTATACTGCTTTACTAGCTGATTAGCATTACTGCATTAATAACACGCCCTTTATTTTCTTATCTCAGTGACTCTATGTGCTTCCAGAATCCCCACCTCTTTTTAAACCTAGTTTTCAACAAAGATGCAAAAATGAAGCCTTCCTGTTCTTTCCAACCCATAATTTGCCCTTCCTTTGATCAAATCCAACATTACATTTTTAAACTCATATGCATTATATTCTGCCCGTACAACGGCTATGTATGAATTTATCTTAATTACCTTAATATACTGTCACTTTTTAAAAAGCAAATAGAGTTGATCCTCATAATTTATGGACTCCATATACGCAAATTTGCCTACTCACTAAAATGTAACCTCAAAATCTGTATTCATGGTGCTTTCATGTTCATGAACATAAGCAGAGGAGCAAAAAACCTGAGGGGTCCAGAGCACACATTCCCGTCCGCGATCAAACAAGGTGACACTTTGCCTTCTTGTTTCAGTTCTCAAACCATAAACAAGTGTCCTTTCTACAAACTATTTGGTGCAATGTATTTCACATTTTTATGCTTTGTATTGGCAATTTCACTGTTTAAAATGGCCCTGAGCATAGTGTTCAAGTGCTCCTAAGCTCAGGAAGATTGTGATATACCTAACAGAAAAAACAAATGTGTGCGAGATAAGCTTTGTTCAGGCATAAGTTATAGTGTTGTTGGCAGTGAGTTCAATGTTAATAAATCAGCAATTTTTAAATATATATTAAGAAAGATGGCCGGGCACGGTGACTCACGCCTGTAATCCCAGCACTTTGGGAGGCTGAGGCAGGTGGATCACGAGGTCAGGAATTTGAGACCATCCTGGCTAACACGGTGAAACCCCGTCTCTACTCAAAATACAAAAAATTAGCCAGGCGCGATGGCAGGTACCTGTAGTCCCAGCTACTCGGGAGGCTGAGACGGGACAATGGCATGAACCCGGGGGGCGGAGCTTGCAGTGAGCCGAGATAGCGCCACTGCACTCCAGCCTGGAGACAGCAAGACTGCATCTCCAAAAAAAAAAAAAAAAAAAAGATGTCTTTAAACAAAAACACACATAAAAAACAAAGTGATGTATGGACTGGCTAAAGAAAATGTTGTCACCAGAGGCTCACAGGAACCTCCCCCTGTCTTTTCCCCTAGGAGCAATGGTTCTGTTCAAGGTGACTTTATAAAACATAGCTACCTCAAATAACGAGAACTGACTACACTATATCTTATGCAGTTTTCTTTCCCTCTTGGTGCCTAACAATGAATGTCTGACAAAAAATGGGTTGTGAAAAACTGACTAATGAATATATAAGTGAACTCCATGATATCTTGGGAACAGAGAAGAGAGAGGCAGAAAGGAAGAAAGGGGAGCTGAGGCCAAGATATGAACAAGGGAACTAAAATAAACACCCTCTACTCAACAAACACACAAAGTCAGGTCTTTTGGGGGCATGACTAGAAAGATTTATTAATTTACTATATCCCCTGAAATTAACTCACTGATCCGTTGCCAAGACTTAAAATGTTAAGATAACTTGCCACAAGTCTTCTGTGTCCCACAGAAAGATGTGAAGAACTAAATGAAACCTAAGGTTAAAAAACATACTTCAAAAACATAAAAACTCCTCTTACCCAGGGTGAGTGTAAACTATGGATTTGGGAGCCATCACAAATTTCATTTCTATAGATGTAGCAATTCTTTTACATAAGCAATGTCCACTTTTCTGGCAGGTTGTCAACTGAAACTTGTACACACTGGAACCCTCTCCTTCTTTTGCACAATCTGTTACCACAGAAGAACTGTACAAAGCCAAGACTTCTTGTATAGGACACTTTTCTCATACTTCACACTGTCTTCCATAATACAGCCATATTTGTTTGGTTATTGGTTTTTAATACACATAACTCTAAAGGGCCAGGCACTGTCCTAAGCCAGTGACAATTCATTTAATCCTCCTAACAACTCTATGAGGCATCTACTATCACTATCCCCATTTTACAGATGAGAAAACTGAGGCACAAAGAGGTTAAGTATCTCACTAGAGGTCATGTAACCATTAAGTGTCAAAACATGAACCTAGGCAGCCTGATTCCACAGATGAAGGTCCAGAGACCATGCTGTTAATTGTTGTGTTATAATCATGATTTCAGCCACTATCCCCTTCTACTCTTGTTCTCCCTTCCCATCCACTATCCAACTCAGCATCAAGAGTAAGTTACATTAAGTGGTGTCATTTCGCTCCCTTATCAAAATTCCTCATCAGCTGCTTATGACCCTTAGAATAAACCCAAACTCCACACAGTGACTTACAAACCTCTGAAGCTACCCCTCCTCTTCCATGTTCTTGCCACACTGCACTGCCACTTTCTCACCAGCTCTTTCTCTATCCAGGACCTTGCTCATTCTAAAATATCCTCTCCCTGGAACACTTTCCTTGACTTTATTCACTCTGCTTTTCAGTCTTAATGTAGGTGCTACATCCTCAGAAAGGCCTCCTCTGGCCACTCTATCTAAAATAATTCCACTCATCATTCTCAACTGCAGTCTCTTTTCTTCGTAACACAGAACGTAAAATTATTTTGTTTACTTGTTCTTTTTATTTACCGCTCTCTACCAAAACTTGTTTACAGTTGTATTTTCAAGTACCTGCAAGAGTTGCAGATGATCAATAAATCCTCGCTATATTAAAAAGCCAGGTTATCCTGTGGCTTCCTGTTACTTCTGGTTATAACACTTTATTCCCCTTGGGATATGAGTATCTGACATGAGATGCATACCTATTATTTGAGTCTTCTTTATCAGAGATTATGTAAGCATTAAGAATATACTGGAAGCCAGGTGTGGTGGCTCACACCTGTAATCCCAGCACTTTGGGAGGCTGAGGTGGGAGGACTGCTTGAGCTCAGGAGTTTAAGACCAGCCTGGGAAATATGGAGAGACCCTGCCTCTACAAAGAATAAAAAAATTAGCCAGCCATGGTGGCCCACACCTGTGGTCTCAGCTACATGGGAGGTTGAGGTCAAGGCCGCAGTGGGCTAGACTGTGCCACTGCACTCCAGTCTGGATGGCAGAGTGAGACCCTGTCCAAAGAAGGAAGGAAAGGAAGGATGGATGGAATATATACACACGCACGCACACACGCACGCACACACACACTATAACTAACTAAAAGATGTTTATCATCATGTATTCTAAAAACTCATACTTGAGAAATGCAATCGGTCTAAAAGAAATGTCAATTATGTGTTATTTTCCAATTACTCCTTATAAAATCTGAAAAAGGCTACAAGGATACTACTTACATTAAATTCAAAATCCATGTTGTCTCACCAGCAAATTTCTCAAGCTCTTTTAATCTCTTTTTCTTTTTGAGACAGAGTCTTACACTGTCCCCAGGCTGGAGTACAGTGGCGCAATCTTGGCTCACTGCAACCTCTGCCTCCCGAGTTCAAGCGATTCTCCTGCCTCGGCTTCCCGAGCAGCTGGGACTACAAACACGTGCCACCATGCCCTGCTAGCTTTTGTATTTTTAGTAGAGACAGGGTTTCACCATGTTGGCCAGGATGGTCTCAATCTCCTGACCTCATCATCCGCTGGCCTCCGCCTCCCAAAGTGCTGGGATTATAGGCACCCTGTAATCCCAGCCATTGCGTAAGCCACTGTGCCCAGCCGAGTTCTTTTACCTCTTAATGTTCAAATTAAGAACATATTATTTGTTCTACTTAAAATTATGTAATTTTTCAGCTTTGTATAAATTTTTTCTTAACTGCTGGAAAAATGCCACTTTTAACAAATGGCCAATTTAATCCAATTTAAGTCGAAGATTTCTTTTTTTTTTTTTTTTTCTGAGATGGAGTCTTGCTCTGTTGCCCAGGGGTTGGAGTGCAATGGCACGATCTCGGGTCACTGCAACCTCTGCCTCCCAGGTTCAAGCAATTCTCTTGCCTCAGCCTCCCAAACAGCTGGGATTGCAGGTGCCCACAACCACGCCCAGTTAATCTGTGTATTTTTAGTAGTGTCTGGGTTTTGCCACGTTGGCCAGACTGGTCTCAAGCTCCTGACCTCAAGTCATCTGCCTGCCTCGGTCTCCCAGAGTGCTGGCATTACAGGTGTGAGTCACAACGCCCAGCCTAAGTCAAGGATTTCATATTTTCAAATGAATTATATATTTACTCTGTGAGTAAAGCCAGCCTAATTATATGCTTAATATGTACATCTTAAGATTATCTATAAATTCTCAATACTTTTTTCTACAAATTTTGCAAATGTGGATACTTGACACTTCTATTTGCAAAATAAAGTGCCAACATCTAATTAGAATAGTGCTGCCATAATTAAGCCAGACTCTTAAATTACTCAGTAATCAGTTGCTGGTATAAACAATTCAAAAGCCAAAAGCAGTTGCAATATAACAGAACTATGAATTACGGGTGAAAGGCTGTAACAAGAAATACTGTTAGGAAGAATACATTCTATGGGAGCATGTTATTGCCATAATCACCACCATTATCTACAATACATACACTTGTGTTGCATATGCTTTTTGTCTATTCATACTTAACTAATTTTACAAAACCAAATAGCATTGCTAGAAGTAGTGAGAATAGAAAGAACAGAAATGTAGTGCTCTTCATAACTCTTATTCTCTTTAGACTTAATAAAATGAAAACAGACCAGGTGTGCTGGCTCATGCCTACAATCCCAGCACTTTGGGAGGTGGGCAGATTGCTTGAGCCCAGGAGTTCGAGATTATCCTGGGCAACATGGCAAAACCCCACCTCTACAAAAAGTACAAAAATTGGCCAGATGCGGTGGCATACACCTGCAGTCCCAGGTACCAGGGAGGCTGAGGTGGGAGGATCACCTGAGCCCAGGAGGTCAAGGCTATAGTGGGCCATGATTGTCCCACTGCACTCCAGCCTGGGTGACAGAGGGAGACCCTGCCTCAAAACAAAACAGTCAAAAAATGAAAATAAAACCTTAAGCTTTACTCAAAAGAAAAGTATCATCACCACACTTTCAAAGAACTTCGTCCAGGCCAGGTGCAGTGGCTCACGCCTATAATCTCAACACTTTGGGAGGCCGAGGTCAATGGATAACTTGAAATCGGGAGTTCGGGACCAGCTTGGCTAACACGGTGAAACCCCATCTCTACTAAAAATACAAAAATTAGCTGGGCATGGTGGCAGGCACCTGTAATCCCAGCTACTCAGGAGGCTGAGGCAGGAGAATCGTTTGAACCTGGGAGGCAGAGGTTGCAGCGAGCCGAGATCGTGCACTGCACTCCAGCCTGGGTGACAGAGCAAGACTCAGTCTTAAAAAAAAAAAAAAAAAAAAGAACTTTGTCCCATGTGCCAACTCTGAATTACACGTGATCCTGCATACCAAGAAGTTCTAGTAATCTTCTAATTACGACAAAAATCTATCTATCTATCTATCTATCTATCTATCTATCTATCTATCTATATGTACATATAATCAACAGTATAATCTCTATTTTAAAAATATGCTTTACCACTAAGTGGAACCAAAACCAGGGGTCCTCAAAGAAATGGCTGATTCCAGGGCTGAAGCAGTCAAAGTACAGGATAAGCCTAAAACATCTTTGTATCAGAAGCTAAGGGTGCTCAAAAGAAAAAAGAGGAGGTCAGACACCATGGCTCATGTCTGTAATCCTAGCACTTTGGGAAGACAAGGCGGGCAGATTGCCTGAGCTCAGCAGTTCGAGACCAGGCTGGGCAAATGGTGAAACCCCGTTTCTACTAAAAATACACAAAAAATTAGCTGGGCATGGTGGGCCTATAGTACCAGCTACTCAGGAGGTTGAGGCAGGAGAATTGCTTGAACCTACAAGGCAGAGGTTGTAGTGAGCAGAGATTGTGCCACCGCACTCCAGCCTGGGCAACAGAGTGAGACTGTCTCAAAAAAAAAAAAAAAAGAAAGAAAAAAGAGAGGAAGAACTGAGGAATATTCTATTTTTTAAAAAAAACAAACTGGTCTGTAGTTTCCAAAATGCCTGTTGTGAAAGACAAAGAAAGGTTAAGAAATTCTTCATTAAAAGAGACTAGAGAATCATGACAATTAAATACAACACATGCTACTAAACGAAATCCTGGAATGGGACAACTGACAAAACTGGGATATGGAAGAGGTAAAACTATTGTTTTAATGTTAAATTTTCTGTATTTTTTAAAACTATACTGTGGCTAAGAGAATAATCCCTATTCTCAGGAAATGCACACTGAAGCACTGAAGCAAAGGGAGCATGATGTACATAACCTACTTTCAAATGGATGAGGGAAGAGACAGTGTGTGTGTGTATGTGAACAGAAAAACATGGGGGTGGGGTAGGGAGAATGACAAGCAAAGGTGGCAAAATCTTAAAAACGGATGAATATGGATAAAAAATATTCCAAAGCCATGTCAGTATGTCAAGCAGCCTTAAGTACTTATGAGTCAAAAATCTTTTTTTTTTTTTTTTTTTTTTTTTTTTTTTTTTTTTTTGAGACGGAGTCTTGCTCTGTTGCCCAGGCTGGAGTGCAGTGGCCGGATCTCAGCTCACTGCAAGCTCTGACTCCCGGGTCTATGCCATTCTCCTGCCTCAGCCTCCCGAGTAGCTGGGACCACAGGCGCCTGCCACCTCGCCCGGCTATTTTTTTGTATTTTTTAGTAGAGACGGGGTTTCACCGTATTAGCCAGGATGGTCTCGATCTCCTGACCTCATGATCCGCCCGTCTCGGCCTCCCAAAGTGCTGGGATTACAGGCTTGAGCCACCGCGCCCGGCCGAGTCAAAAATCTTAAAAGCCATTTTACTCAACAATATGCAAAAATTCCCTCCAGGGGCTGAGGCAGGAGAATGGCGAGAACCCAGGAGGCGGAGCTTGCAGTGAGCCGAGATCACGCCACTGCACTCCAGCCTGGGTGACAGAGCGAGACTCCAGGACACTTTTAAAAAGCTCTTATAATTGTTCTAGTTAATGACAGAAGTTAATAAACACTAGCGAAATGTTATATTTGGATATGATGGTAAAAGACTATTTATGACTCTAAATAACTAGAATATCCATCCCCACTTGCTAGAAAAACTTCATTAAATATTTACCATAAAATATTTATTTGAAAGTTGCTTTGCAAATACTAGCCATTACAAATTCAACTGCCTATCTTGTGGAACACATTATCTATTCCAGTACAAGTTCCTCAAATGCAATATCCAATAAATTCTAAAAGTTTAAGCTCCCAGGGTCTATTTACAGAAACCAAGTATAGAAATACTATCTCTATTTAACAAGCAAAACACTCCTATTTTGTACTTATAGCAACTTCAGACTCACCTTGTTTTGTGTGTAAGTTTAACTGTGAAATATTTTTTCCTATTGCTGGCAGTTGCTTAAGGCCACTTGCACAGATTATTTGCTCTTTAAAGTTCGTCGATTTTTTTTTATAAAAGCAAGGACAGTGAGGTGGTTTTCTTGCTAAGAGGTATCATATGTTAGACTGGTTTCACAAGAAGATCAAATATCCAAGGTACTCAAAAATGAGTAGAGCCTAAGTTTTATTTGTATTTTAGATTCCAACTCTAGTTTTCACAGGTATAAGATAGTCACTAAAATAATTTTAAGAGTAAAAATTTTTCTGTTAAAGGGGTTTAAATTTTATAAAAATTTATTTCCCAACTTAATTCCTATTAATTAGAACCTAAAAATGGCCTTTGTTCATCTACATTTTAAACTTTTTAACAACTTCAGAAAATGCCTCACAATGACAAAACTAAGGAAATAAAACAAAAGTAAAGAATAATAATTTACTGACAATACAATGGTAAATGTTTTCACAACATATTAGCTTATTTAATTCTCTTAACAGCCCTGGAAGGTAGACCCTCATCCTCATTTTATACAGTAGTAGAGGAAGTATCTTGACTCACGTCCCTCCTCCACTTACCCTTCCCACTCTTCATTTAAAAACAAAACTAAAACCCAAAGGAATCTGATCAACTGTGGCACACTCACAACCAGTTATCTTTAAATAGGTGGTGCTCCACTTAAAACACTCTACTAAGGTAATTTTATGAATCATATTATCTTGCTCCTCAGGACAACACCTAAAAAAAGTAGTAAAATCAGTTAACTTTTAAAAAAGGCATAAAATCCTTCTAAGAGAATGATAATATAAGACATCCTGCACTGGCACAATATGTGAAAATTACGTCTTTGCAGACACAGGCTTGATATTGTACAGTCTCATTATATCATCTATAGATTTTCTCCTGCTTGATTAAATTCATATGTATTGCCAAATATCAGATGCTAATCAAAAGTATGTAACTCTTAAAAATCTTAACAAAATGATAAAATGAAAAATCCTGTATCTCAACAGTGGTAAGAGTGATACCATCTCTTTGTAAACTCAAATACTCGATATTCTGTTTAAATTAAGTAGGCTGTAGTTTTTTTCATTTTTCACCAGTGATTAAATTTAGATGTATTATCCAATCTCAAAAACTAGACTTGACTTTTCTGACATGAAGGAACTGTTTCTAGAACCTGTCTACTGAAATTTTGAAGACCTTTATAGTGTATTTTCCCCTCAAGTTCTCAAAAAAGACACATTTATATTTCAAATTATTTATTTCGGACTATTTGATTAGGGTATAACAGGGACCTTCTTTCTTTTACAACAGAACTAGCTTCTAAGAAAGCACTCACTGATACGCCATCTTGAGTCATTTTGTATTTCTTTTTCATGCAGTTTTCATGTGCATATGCCTTACAGAACTGTAAGCTGCCTACTGGAACCCTACGATCTGTCACATGTCTTATAGTACTCTACAGGGCTCAAGGTTGCTATTTAATAAGCACTCAGTGAAGGACCTTACAAGGTCTGCCAAGATTAGTAAACATATCAATAATGTATTTTGAGTTATTGTATAATGTCTAGATGTTTACACCCTATGCCAGAAATATGGTACTGAGATGGTACATAAGCGATTAAAGAACATTATTCCAAATTATCCACTCTGAACATAAGAAAAATTGGAAAAAGTTGTGCATAAAATCCAATTCATATGACACAGCACACACTGAGGCATGTCAAACTGACCACAACATAAAGATCACAGGGTTATGAAACTTTTAAAAGTTGGTCACAGAGGACTACTGATTCTAAAGCACATAATACAGCTCAACAAATGTAAAAATATTTTTTACAGTTGCTTATAGAGAACACCTTTGTAACAACAATGAAGATTTTCTTTTTCACCTATGGAAACATCTATTTGCTTCCCTCTCATTAAGGGTCATTGACCTCACAGACATTATTCAGAATACTGCAAGAGGCCAGAACAATTTCCTTTTATGATAGGTGCATATGTGGAAAACAGAACACACACTAACTAAATTTGGTTCAGAATCTTAAGTACTGTAGGCTGGGTGTGGTGGCTCACGCCTGTAAACCAGCACTTTGGGAGGCCAAGGCAGGCGAATCACTTGCGGTCAGAAGTTCGAGACCAGCCTGGCCAACACGGCAAAACTCTGTCTCTACTAAAATACAAAAAATAGCCAGACAAGGTGGCGCACGTTTGTAATCCCAGCTACTTAGGAGGCTGAGGCAGGAGAATCACTTGAACCTGGGAGGCGGAGGTTGCAGTGAGCCGAGATCGTGCCACTGCACTCCAGCCTGGGCGGCAGAGTAAGGCTCTATCTCAAAATAATGATAATAAAATAAAATAAAAAATAAGTACTATAAATTTTTACCAAGTAATTTTTAATTTGCATGAGGTATATACCAGTAATTCACCTTTCTGATAGTGAAATACGGACACACCTAATTTTACTGTGCTTTGCTTTACTGTGCTTCACACATATTTAAGGTTTGTGGCAACCCTGCATTAAGCATTTCAGTAATTCTTACAATATTTCCAACTTTTTCATTATTCTTTCTGTTATAGCAGTCTGTAATCAGTGATCTTTGATGTTACTATTTTAATTGTTTGGGGATAGAATGAACCGTGCTGTTAACTGGTAATACGTTTAATGTGTCCTGACTGCTCCACTGACTGGCCATTCCTGCTGCTCTCCCTTTCCTCGGGTATCTCTATTCCCTTAGACACAATATTGAAATTAGGTCAATTAATAACCCTAAAATGACCTCTAAGTGTTAAAGTGAAAGGAAGAGCCGCACACCTCCTACTTTCAATCAAAAGCTAGAAATGATTAAGCTTAGGAAGGTATGTTGAAAGCTGAGACAGGCTAAAAGTTATGCTTCTTGTGCCAAAAAGTTAGGTTGTGAATGCAAAGGAAATGTTCTCAAAGGAAATCTAAAGTGCTACTCTAGTGAACACAAGAATGATAAATGAAACAGTTTCACTGCTGATATGAAGAAAATTTGAGGGGTTTGAATAGAACATCAAACTAGCCACAACATTCCCTTAAGCCAGAGCCCAATCCAGAGTAAGGCCCTAACTCTGTTCAGTTCTATCAAGGCTGAGAGAGGTGAGGATGCTGCAGAAGAGAAGCTGAAGCTAGCAGAGGTTTATGAGGTTTAAGAAAAGAAGCCGGCCGGGCGCGGTGGCTCAAGCCTGTAATCCCAGCACTTTGGGAGGCCGAGACGGGCGGATCACGAGGTCAGGAGATCGAGACCATCCTGGCTAACACAGTGAAACCCCGTCTCTACTAAAAATACAAAAACTTAGCCGGGCGAGGTGGCAGGCGCCTGTAGTCCCAGCTACTCGGGAGGCTGAGGCAGGAGAATGGCGTGAACCCGGGAGGCGGAGCTTGCAGTGAGCTGAGATCCGGCCACTGCACTCCAGCCTGGGTGACAGAGCCAGACTCCGTCTCAAAAAAAAAAAAAAAAAAAAAAAGAAAAGAAGCCACCTCCACAAGAGAAAAATGTACGGTGAAACAGCAAGTGCTGATATAGAAGCTACGGCAAGTTATCCAGAAGGTCTAGCTAAGATCATCTAATGAAGGTAGCTACACTAAACAGATTTTCAATGGAGATGAAATAGCCTTCCAGTGGAAGACGCCATCCAGGACATATAGCAAGAGAGGTCAGTGCCTGGCTTCAAAGCTTCAAAGGACAGGCTCACTCTCTTGTTATGGGCTAACACAGCTGTAAGCCAGTGCTCACTGTACATTATTAAAATCCTGGGGCCCTATACAAAAACTTAGCCGGGCGAGGTGGCGGGCGCCTGTAGTCCCAGCTACTCGGGAGGCTGAGGCAGGAGAATGGCGTAAACCCAGGAGGTGGAGCTTGCAGTGAGCTGAGATCCGGCCACTGCACTCCAGCCTGGGTGACAGAGCGAGACTCCATCTCAAAAAAAAAAAAGGAAATCCTGGGGCCCTTAAGAATTATGCTAAATCTACTCTGCATGTGCTATAGAAATGGAACAACAAAACCTGAATGATGGCACATCTGTTTACAACACAGTTTACTGATTATTTTAAGTTCACTGTTGAGATCTACTGCTCAGAAAAAAAGATTATTTTCAAAATATTATTTCACGGCCGGGCGCGGTGGCTCAAGCCTGTAATCCCAGCACTTTGGGAGGCCGAGACGGGCGGATCACAAGGTCAGGAGATCGAGACCATCCTGGCCAACCCGGTGAAACCCCGTCTCTACTAAAAAATACAAAAAAAAAACTAGCCGGGCGAGGTGGCGGGTGCCTGTAGTCCCAGCTACTCTGGAGGCTGAGGCAGAATGGCGTGAACCCGGGAGGCGGAGCTTGCAGTGAGCTGAGATCCGGCCACTGCACTCCAGCCTGGGCGACAGAGTGAGACTCCGTCTCAAAAA
Source organism: Theropithecus gelada (assembly GCF_003255815.1). NCBI lineage: Eukaryota > Metazoa > Chordata > Mammalia > Primates > Cercopithecidae > Theropithecus > Theropithecus gelada. Next base: position 154,412,988 of record NC_037673.1, read on the forward strand.
AAAAAAAAAAAAAAAAAAAAAATATTATTTCACATGGACGAGGAGTCACCAAGGAGCTCTGATGGAGATGTACAGAGATGAGTGTTTTCATGTCTGCTAACACAACGTTCGTTTTGTACTCCATGGATCAGTAAGTCATTTTGACTTTCAAGTCTTATTATTTAAGAAAATACATTCCATAAGGCTGTAACTGCCTAGCTAGTGATTCCTCTGATGGATCTGGGAAAAGCAAATTGAAAACCTTCTGGAAAGAATTCACCATACTAGTTTTGCCATTAAGAATATTAGTGGCTGGGCACAGCTCACACCTGTAATCCTAGCACTTTGGGAGGCCAAGGCGGGAGGACTGCTTAAGCTCAGGAGTTCAAGGCTAGCCTCAGCAACATATCGAAACCTTGTCTCTACAGAAAACTAAAAACGTAGCCGGGTGCCGGGTGTGGTGGCGCACATGCCTGTCATCCCAGCTACTCAAGAGACTGAGGCCAGAGGGTCACTTGAGCCCAGGAGGTGGAGGCTGCAGTGAGCTGATAGTGCCACTGCATTCCAGCCTGAGCCAGGGCAAAAGAGAAGTGACAGAGCGAGACCTCGTCTCAAAAAAAAAAAAAAAGGCCAGGCGCGGTGGCTCAAGCCTGTAATCCCAGCACTTTGGGAGGCCGAGATGGGTGGATCACGAGGTCAGGAGATCGAGACCATCCTGGCTAACACGGTGAAACCCCGTCTCTACTAAGAAATAACAAAAAACTAGCCGGGCGAGGTGGCGGGCGCCTGTAGTCCCAGCTACTCGGGAGGCTGAGGCCGGAGAATGGCGTGAACCCGGGAGGCGGAGCTTGCAGTGAGCTGAGATCCGGCCACTGCACTTCAGCCTGGGCTACAGAGCAAGACTCCATCTCAAAAAAAAAAAAAAAAAAATTGTGATTCATGGTCAAAATATCAACATTTACAGGAGTCTGGAAGTTGATTCCAAACCTCATGGATCACTTTGAGGGGTTCAAGACTTCAGTGAAGTCACTGTAGATGTGGTGAAAACAGCAAGAAAACTAGAACTAGAAGTGGAGCCTGAAGATGTGACTGAATTGCTGCAATCTCATGATAAAGCTTGAATGATGAGTTGCTTCTTCTGGATGAGCAAAATAAGTGGTTTCTTGAGATGGACTCTACTCCCAGTGAAGGACATTGTTGAAATGACGAGAGACTTTTTTTTTTTTTCTTGAGACGACGTCTCGCTCCACTGCCCAGGCCAGAGTACAGTGGCACCATCACTGTTCACTGCAGCCTTTACTTCCTAAGCTCAAATAATCCTCCTACCTCAGCCTCTTGAGTAGCTGAGACTACAGGTACACGCCACCACACCTGGCTAATTTTTGTATTTTTAGCAGAGATGGGGTTTCACCACATTGCCCAGGTTGGTCTTCAACTCCTGGGCTCAAGGGATCCACATGCCTTGAAACTCCCAAAGTACTGGGATTACAGGTGTGAGCCAACACAACCTGCCAAAAAAAAAATTTTTTTTTTTTTTGAGATGGAGTTTCGCTCTGTCCCCCAGGCTGGAATGGCACAATCTTGGCTCACTGCAACCACCACTTTCCAGATTGAAGCAATTCTGCCTTGGCCTCCCGGGTAGCTGGGACTACAGGGGCCCACCATTACTCCTGACTAATTTTTATATTTTTAGTAGAGATGGGGTTTCACCATATTGGCCAGACTGGTTTTGAACTCCCAGGCTCAAGCAATCAAGCAATCCGCTCCCCCCTCCCTCACAAAGTGCTGGGATTACAGGCGTGAGCCACTGCACCAAGGCCTGAGAATTTTTTTTTTTTGAGATGCAGTCTCGCTCTGTTGCCCAGGCTGCAGTGGGCAACTAAGCTGATAAAGCAGTAGCAGAGCTTCAGCGGACTGACTCCAATTTTTTTCTTTTTTCTTTTTTTTTTTGGAGGTGGAGTCTCACTCTGTCCCCCAGGCTGGAGTGCAGTGGCAGGATCTTGGCTCACTACAACCTCTGCCTCCAGGGTTCAAGTGATTGTCCTGCCTCAACCTCCTGAGTAGCAGGGATCACAGGCGCCCGCCACCACACCCAGCTAATTTTTGTATTTTTAGTAGAGATGGGGTTTCACCACATTGGCCAAGTTGGTCTCGAACTCCTAACTTCAAGTAATCCACCCACCTCGGACTCCCAAAGTGCTGGGATTACAGGCGTGAACTACGGCTCCTGGCCTAATTTTTGTATTTTTAGTAGAGACAGGATTTTGCCATGCTGGCCAGGCTGGTCTCAAACTCCTGACCTCAAGTGATTTTCCCACTTTGACCTCCCAAAGTGCTGGGATTACAAGCGTGAGCCACCGTGCCCAGCCTGACTCCAATTATAAAAGAAGTTCTACTTTAGGTAAAATGCTATCGAGCAGCATTGCACACTACAGAGAAATCATCTGTGAAATGAAGAATCTATGATGCAGAAAACTTCATTGTTATTTTAAGAAATTGCCACAGCCACTCCAAACCAGCAATCCCACAACCCTGATAAGTCAGCGGCCATCAGCATGGAGGCAAGGTTTTCCAGCAGCAGAATGATAAATATCTGCTGAAAGCTCAGATGGCTGTAGTTTTTAGCAATAAAATATTTTTAAATATAATACCATTCTGCATTTGATAGACTACCATATAGTGGAAACATAACTTTTTTTTTTTTTTGAAACAGAGTCTTGCTCTGTTGCCCAGGCTGGAGTGCAGTGGCCTGATCTTGGCTCACCGCAATCTCTGCCTCCTGCGTTCAAGCGATTCTCCTGCCTCAGCCTCCAGAGTAGCTGGGATTACAGGTGCACGCCACTGCACCTGGTTAATTTCTGTATTTTTAGTAGAGGCAGGGTTTCACCATGTTGGTCAGGCTGGTCTTGAACTCCTCAGAGTGCTGGGATTACAGGCGTGAGCCACCAGGCCCAGCCGGAAACATAACTTTTATATGAACTGGGAAACTAAAAATTTGTATGACTTGCTTTATTCCAATATTCACTTTAGTGCAGTGGTTTGGAATTAAACCTGTAATATCTCTGAGGTATGCCTGTACAACAATTTTTTGTTTACATGATGTCTTGTAAAAGATTAGCATAAACTGTTAAATATGTATTCTGAAAGTACATCATCTAGATTTAAATCTAGACTATTTTCTAGATATGTTATCTGTGGCACGCTCTTGGCAGTCTGTGCTCAGTTTCCTCACCAGAAAATTGAACATAACAATGTTGTCACCTTTGTTCTTGGCACATGGCAAATGCTCAATAACTATTAGCTTTAATTATTAGAAATATCTGGATTTGGCCGGGCGCGGTGGCTCAAGCCTGTAATCCCAGCACTTTGGGAGGCCGAGACGGGCGGATCACGAGGTCAGATCGAGACCATCCTGGCTAACACGGTGAAACCCCGTCTCTACTAAAAAAATACAAAAAACTAGGCGGGCGCCTGTAGTCCCAGCTACTCCGGAGGCTGAGGCAGTGTAAACCCAGGAGGCGGAGCTTGCAGTGAGCTGAGATCCGGCCACTGCACTCCAGCCCAGCCACTGCACTCCAGCCCGGCCACTGGACTCCAGCCCGGGCGACAGAGCAAGTCTCTGTCTCAAAAAAAAAAAAAAAAAAAAGAAATATCTGGATTTAAAGGATATCCTCTGTAACAAATATCAACTTACCAAATGTTATGTATTCATTCAAAAATATTTGAGCACTTACTGTGTCATAATTGTTTTAAGAGTTAGTAATACAGCAGTAAACAAAACAAAATTCCTGCCCTCAAGGAACTTGCATATCAGAGGCAGCAGATGAATATGTGTAACAGAGGAAGGCAAGCACAGAAAAAAAAGTCACGAGTGTGAGTGCATACTATGTAATATAGGAGGTCCGCTGAACAGAACAGAGAAAGTGAGGGACAGTGGTGGGAGAAGAGATCAGAGAGGGGCAGCAAAGAGCCAGATCTGTACAGACCAGTAAACAATGAGATGAGAAGCCACTGGAGAGTTCTGAACCCATTTGACTTAGTATTTTTAAAGAATCCCTCTCGCTGCTGAGTGGACAGCAGACTATGGGGCTAAACATTTTACATGGTTTCGTGAGAAACAGGCCATCCTTCAAAGCCCGTTCAGTACTGAACTTATAAGACAAATACATCAAACTAAGGATATTACTGGCTGGGTGCAGTGGCTCACGCCTATAATCCTAGCACTTTGGGAGGCTTAGGCGGGCGGACTGCCTGAGCTCAGGAGTTTGAGCCCGGGCTCGGAAGCATGGTGAAACCCCTTCTCTACAAAAAATTAGCCGGGCATGGTGGTGCGCACCTGTAGTTCCAGTTACTTGGGGGACTAAGGCGAGAGGATGGATTGAGCCCAGGAGGTCAAGGCTGCAGAAGCCAAGAGCATGCGTGCCACTGCACTCCAGCCTGGGTGACAAGTGAGACCCTGTTTCAAAAAAAAAAAAAAAGGATTATTTAACCGTGGAGTTTAACTACAAATTAAGACATGTAATTTCATCCGTATAACCTAAGTCACTTTAAAAAGTGACAAATGAAAAATGAGTATGAGAAAAATTAATAGAAAAAGGCTCAGTATGCTTATTTGCATTGTTCTTTCTTTTAATATTAAAAAAAAATTTTGAGAGACAAAGTTTCACTGTTGCCTACGCTAGAGTGTAGTGGCACGATCACAGCTCACTGTAGCCTTCAACTCCTGTGTTCGAGTGATCCTCCCATTTCAGCCTCCCACATAGCTGCGACTATAGGCATGCACCACCATGTCCGGCTAATTTTTAAATTTTTTTGTAGAGACAAAGACTGTGTTGTCCAGGCTAGTCTTGAACTCCTGGGCTCAAGAGATCTTCCCTCCTCGGCCTCCCAAAGTGTTAGGATTACAGGCGTGAGCCACGGCACCTGGCCTTGCACTGTTCTTTACTGATTTACTAAAAATGTATGAAAACAAATGGAAAAAACAAAAACAAAAAACAACAAAATTGAATTTTCAATGCATGCCTTTTTTTCTACTATAAAAATATAGGCTATTTGAATAAGAATTCTTGAAACACTTCATTCAATAATTGTTGAAAAAGCATACATGCATATTTACCACATAATGGTGATTGCGTGCAAAATTATAAAAGATTATTTATATTAAAGTTATCTAGAACTTAAACACTGTCCTAAGAATTGAGAAGCTAAATAAAATTCATGTCAAAACAAGTATCCTAGGCCAGGCACAGTGGCTCATGCCTGCAATTCCAGCATTTTGGGAGGCCAAGGTGGGTAGACTGCTTGAGCTTAGGAGTTAGAGACCAGCCTGGGAAATGTGGCAAAACTCCATTTCTACCAAAAATATGAAAATTAGCTGGGCATTGTGGCGTGTGTCTATTGTCTCAGCTACTTGGGAGGATCATTTAAACTACTTGGGAGGATCGCTTAAACTTGGGAGGCTGAAGCTGAGATGGCACCACTACACTCCAGCCTGGGTGACAGAGCAAGACACAGTCTCAAAAAAAAAAACAAAAAAAAAAAAAACAGAAATGAAATATTCTAAAATTGGCTAACTAGACTCTTCTTAAATGAAGTACAAACCATTCATGTGCACTGTTGCACATTAACAAAATCACTCGCATTTAATAATTTGTTAGCTAAATCTATCCACGAGTAATAAATAGCTATAAATTGGCTCTAACATGGGAATATGTTATGTTCCTTTACCTGTACTTAATTTTCAGGCAAAAGAGCCCTGGTAAGCCAAAATAATTTCTTGCCAATTTGGAAGAGGGGTTGAATAACCGGAAGGCCCTTTCTCCAGTGTGCTTTCCTTGTATATACTGTTCGCCCATTGTCAAACACCATGAATTTGGTATCACATATTTTAGAGGATTCTTTTTCTTGATATTGTTCAGTCTCAAGAATAAATTGTCTGCTTCAATGTGCATTTATAAAATGAATCTTTTTAGGTTTTAGAAATGTTTTACATTAACAGTTACTTTAAAATCTTGAGAATACACAAAACAAGCTGAACAAAATATTAAGAATTGGCAGATGTAATTCACAATGTGTCTTTCTAAAGACTTTATTCCTCAACATGTCTTTTGAAAGGGTATTTCTGCAATATGCTTTGCAATATTAAAGTGGAAGCCACTTATGATTTAGCAAAAATAATACAAGACACAAACAACAGAGGTATTTAAATAAGCTGTCCTATGTGTAGGCTACACTGAGTCTTAAGAGAGAGTACTCACTGAAAATAATGACTTCATGGATGAAGATACAGTTCCTACATACTTGTAAATAACCTAGTCTGCCAACAATATCTTTATTTTCTCAAACACTGTATTCCTTTGATTTTTCTATTATACTGTTCTGTGTGTAACAGTAATAATAGTAATAGATGTTTCAAGAGTTCACTGTATGTCAAGTACTATACTGTTTCACATTTAATCTTCACAATCCTGTAAAATATCATCTCCATTTTACAGAGAAATAAAGATACCATTCCAACACATAAGATCACCGTTTCTAGTAGAAGAACTAAGATTTCAATCCAGTTCTCACCTCTGAACCACTAGCTAGTCCCAGATTTATTAATCACCATCTGGAGGTACCTAAGTATAGTGGCAAAGTGTGTTTGGCTAGCAAATTATTATAAAAATACATAGATGGACAAACACAAAATTAAGCCAAACAAGAAAAGCTCACATGAAGTGCTAACTTGAAAAACAGAGAAGACTAAACAGTAAAATATGTTGTCACCAAAGGTAGCTGAGACTAAAAAGTTAACTGTATATAAGAACCTTCAAAAGTACTAAAAATGTACTTTGAATCTGTAAAGTGATCTTCACTAAAACAAACATTGGAAACAAGTAGGAAAATAACATAAGAATACAGAAGGCCAGGGACAATGGCTCACACCTGTAATCCCAGCTCTCTGGGAGGCCAAGGCAGGCGGATCACATGAAGTCACGAGTTTGAGACCAGCCTGGCCAACATAGCAAAACACCAACTCTACAAAAATTAGCTGGGCATGGTGGCGCATGCCTGTAATCTCAGCTACTCGGGAGGCTAAGGCAGGAGAATCACTGGAACCCGGGAGGCGGAGGCCAGTCGCAGTGAGCTGAGATCACACCACTGCACTCCAGCCTGGGTGACAGAACAAGACACCATCTCAAGAAAAAAAAAGTACAGAAAAAGATTCAACTGTGGAGCCATACTGTGAAACCTTGAGTACTAGCTAATGGCACTCAAAATAAAAAAGGCTAAGTACTGTCAATGGACCTATCAGTAAACAGATGAAAAACTGCCTTGTAGGCCGGGCGCGGTGGCTCATGCCTGTAATCCCAGCACTTTGGGAGGCTGAGGCGGGCGGATCAACTGAGGTCAAGAGTTCAAGACCAGTCTGGCCAACATGACAAAATCTCGTCTCTACTAAAAGTACAAAAATCAGCCGGACATGGTAGCATGTGCCTGTAATCCCAGCTACTCAGGAGGTTGAGGCAGGAGAATTGCTTGAATCCAGGAGGCAGAGGTTGCAGCGAGCCGGTATCACGCCATTGTACTCCAGCCTGGGCAAAAAGAGCGAGACTCCTTCTCAAAAAAAAAAAAAAAAAAAAAAAAAAAAAGAAAGAAAGAAAAAAAAGAAAACCTGCTTGTAAACTAAAACTAAAGCGTGCAAGAAAATGTTAAGAGGCAGTTAAGTACTTTTTAAAAGCACCCTGACAGTAGTAGTAAATAGATTTAACTACAGACAATTACCCCTAAGAAATACTAACAGAAATAAACCAAACTCATCTTTCTTTGGAATTAAATTCTTAATATCTACTTGTGTCCAGTTACTAGAAAAGGAGAATAATTAATTCATTATTTCAGCAATAACAATTACTTACAGTTGGTTCAAAGAAAAGTTGACATGGGAAGACTAGAAAGCTGACAACTATCTTACCATCTCTGCTTTCAAATTCCAAGAAGCAAACTGAACAGAGATTTACTGGTAAGATAAGGAAAATAAAGGGGATGACATTTGAAGACTGAAAGAAAAGAAAAACAAATAATCCGTTCAAGTTGTAGCATATCCATAGTGGCAAGGTTCTTTAAGGCAGGTATTGAATGTTTCAAGTTCAGAAAATAGAGTACTAGACCAGGCGCAATGGCTCCCGCCTGTAATCCCTGCACTTCAGGATGCTGAGGCAGGCAGACTGCCTGAACCCAGGAGTTCAAGACCAGCCTGGGCAACACAGCAAGAACCCTTCTCTACAAAAAAATTTTTAAAAATTAGCCAAGCAGGCCGGGCGCGGTGGCTCAAGCCTGTAATCCCAGCACTTTGGGAGGCCGAGACGGGCGGATCACGAGGTCAGGAGATCGAGACCATCCTGGCTAACACGGTGAAACCCCGTCTCTACTAAAAAAAAATACAAAAAACTAGCCGGGCGATGTGGCGGGCGCCTGTAGTCCCAGCTACTCGGGAGGCTGAGGCAGGAGAATGGCGTGAACCCGGGAGGCGGAGCTTGCAGTGAGCTGAGATCCAGCCACTGCACTCCAGCCTGGGCGACAGAGCAAGACTCCGTCTCAAAAAAAAAAAAAAAAAAATTAGCCAAGCATGGAGGCGCGGCTGTGGTCCCAGCTGCAGTGTGCAGGTTTGCATCACCGTGCTTCAGCCTGGACAACTGAATGTGACCCTGTCTCAAAAATGAAAAATAAAAAGAAACTAGAGTACTAATCCAGTAAATAATAAATGTATTGTCTGTTAAAATAAATGAATGTACTATTCTTTATAAAAGCAAAAGTTTCTCCCTCTGGAGGCAGGAGACTAGAACAGTAGTTTCTACAACTCTATTACATTATCTAAACATTTAGGAACTAAAACCAAGCAAATATACATTAATAAAAATCAACTTATGAGGGAATATGCAAGCTATGCTTAGGAGAATAACTTAAAATGGACTACCTATAGCTGTTGCCTTAGGACCTAAGCCAGAGCTGTCTGAATCACTATCATAAAAACGGCCACTGAGGCTGGGCAAGGTGGCTCATGCCTGTAATCCCAGCACTTTCGGAGGCCGAGGTGGGTGGATCACCTGAGGTCACGAGTTTGAGACCAGCCTGGCCAACATGGAAAAAGCTCATCTCTATTAAAAATACAAAAATTAGCCAGGCATGGAGGTAGACACCTATAATCCCAGCTGCTCGGGAGGCTGAGGCAGGATAATCATTTGAACCCAGGAGACAAGAGACTGCAGCGAGCCGAAATCATGCCACTGCACTTCAGCCTGGGGGATAGAGTGAGACTGTCTCCGGAAAAAAAAGGGGGGGCGGGCCACTGATGAAATAGATTTACCACTAATATTACTCCTTGCAAGGAAAGAGAAGGATTCGCTGAGCTTAACCAAGTAAGTAGCAGTTTTAATCTACCACTACCATTACTATGTAATGAAGTATCATCTTCATTACATTCCTCAAATCTGGAGAGAAAACAGAACTGCAGCAACTTTCAATTTTACCATGTATAGGATGACAAAATATAAACACGTCCAATTTTATTACAGCCACAAGTAAAGATAGACAGGTCATAGGACGACAGTGGTTAAGCTAGTGCTCCTAGTTGGTGGGAATGGTGCCACTTATCCTTTCCTGCCACATTGCCTTTTATGCAACTTGACGAGTGGGAAGATACTGGCATCCCGAGCTCTGGCAGGCCTATGGTTTTATCTGCTTCCCCTCAGTTCCACAATGTTGTGCAAAACAAATCCCTCTACTGCCACTAGGAGGTGCAGCGATTGTGGAAAATGTCCCCCCACTTCCAGAAAGTCTTCAAGGTCTCAAAAGCCAATGTTTGAAATAGATCATTAACACTTTGGGTGGCTGAGATGGGTGGATCACCTGAGGTCAGGAGTTCGAGACCAGCCTGGCTAACATGGCAAAACCCTGTCTCTACTAAAAATACACAAATTAGATGGCTGTGGTGGCAGGCACCTGTAATTCCAGCTACTAGGGAGGCTGAGGCAGGAGAATCACTTGAACCCCAGAGGTGGAGGCAACAGTGAGCCGAAATCACACCACTGCACTTCAGCCCAGGCAACAAGAGCGAAACCCCATCTCAAAGAAAAAAAAAAGAGCCAGATGCAGTGGCTCATACCTGTAATCCCAGCACTTTGGGAGGTTGAGGCGGATGGATCACGAGGTCAGTAGATCGAGACCATTCTGGCTAACATGGTGAAACCCCCATCTCTACTAAAAATAAAAAAAATCAGCCAGGTCTGGGGGCACACGCCTGTAGTTCCAGCTACTTGGGAGGGCGAGACAGGAGAATCGCTTAAACCCGGGAGGCAGAGGTTGCAGTGAGCCAAGATCGCACCACTGCACTCCAGCTTGGGCGACAGAGCGAGACTCGGTCTCAAAAAAAATAAGATAAGATAAAATAAATATATCATCATACTTAAGAGCCGCTACCATACTGAATCTAAGAGTGGCTCCAGGAAACACATTTTTCAAAGAGTACATTTTTTTTTTTCTGAAGTAAAACCTCACTGGGTATCAATACACACTAAAAGTCCTAGTCTTCCTGAGTCATGGTGTGTATTTACTGCATAAAATATTTAAGTATAACACTTATTACCACTTTTTAAGAAAATTTCCCTTTTCAGCCTAAATTGCCTACAGAGGATAATGGCTACAAAAGTTATCTGCTATTGTAAAAACTAGTTCCAACTACTTTTCCTTGATGGAAACGCATTTCTCCAATAGCCATTAAAGGTGGAAAAAGTCTTACTCTAGCCAGGTCCCCTCATTTTACAGATAAGGAATGCAACATCTGGAGATTCATATGATTCTGCTTCAAATCATACATACAGCTAATTAAAAAGGTAATGCCAGAATATGAACCAGATAGTTAAACCCCCTAACCTTTCTCTCATATAAGCCCTCATTCTATTGATCTACCTATTTGAATAGTCCTTAATCGCTTCACTGTTTCTTCATTTGCAAGTTCCTTCATCATTTTAAATCTTTGATAATCAGACCAGCCATTCTATGGATCTGCTGCACATCTATTATGGCATTATAAGGTGCACAGTCTAACAGATCCACAGTTCTGTAAGATGCTTACATTTGGGGGGAAGAATTTCTTCTCTTCTTGCCAGTGAAAGATGAAAATTAAAATCCCGAGTACTCATCAGTAAATTAACCTCATGTTCTAATCTTAATGTGTCAGACACCCACAAAAGCCTTAAAAAGTTTTTGGTGGCAACATTCTTCTATGTTCTTGAATAATCTGGTTGAAGTCTACATCCTAAATTGGGTAGTAAAAAGACAGATAATATTTTTCAACAATAGCTTTTCCTTTACATAACTACTTACATGGTAAATTTAATCTAAAGCACATGAAGATTAGTAACAAGTGTGATAAGCAAATATGAAAGGTACAACAATAGTAGGAATATTGCCTCAATTTCTGTCTTACAAACAATGTACAGCCTCTTCAAATTTTTGAGTACCACAAATTTAGACCTCTAAGAGAACAAGGTGTTTCTTAATGGTTTTATTCTGCTGACCTCTGACTTAGAAATAAAGAGGCAGTGCCAGGCACGGTGGTGTATGCCTGTAGTCCTGGCCACTTGGGAGGCTGAGGCGGGAGGATCACTTGAGCCCAGGAGTTGGAGAGTGCAGTGAGTTATGATCACACGAAAGAATGAGACCCCATCAAAATTTAAAAAAAAAAAAAAAGGCAGCTTTTAGTCTTCTTTCGGCCTTTAAAAAACTATTTAAGTTGATATCCTAATTTTTACACAATATACTAAAAAAAAGCCAATGAATCTGGATCTGGAAAAGAACTATTAGTTTATTTCATCTTTGGTAAGCAAAAGCAAAGAATATATAAATAGCTAAATAGTCCAAAATAAACAGCTAAAGCCTTAATAGCCAAATGAGTTGTTATAAAGGAAAATTATTAAAGCAAATCACTTTTCAAACTTGAAGCTTCTCTCTTAAAGAGATTTATCTCTAAATGCAAAACATTTGCTAGTTTCAAAAGTACACTGATCTAAACACACGTTAAGGGCTTTATATGCAATACAATCCCTTAACCCTCACAACAACATTCTAAGGTAGGTATTGTTGCATTTTCATTTTGCACCAGAAAAAACTAGGGCACTGTGAGGATAAGTAACTTCCCTAAGGTTACAAAGCTTGAACCCAGCTTTGCAGGTTCTGAAACCTATGCTTCTTGGGCACTCTATTGCCTTCTTGGTAGCACAGAAAATATAAAAATACGATCAAGCTCTAAGTTCTATCTCATGCATCAGACAAGGCACTGGAAATTACTTTGTTTCCTGGTGTCAAGAAAACAGTTTGTTATCTACACTTCCTGATTTTAGGTTAGGTGGGTGGCACAAATGAACTGTTTTTCTCACCACACTTACTGCATAATCATTAAAACCCAAAAGGAAGAGGACTGCCTAAATTCTTAAACTTTATTTCCTGCTGGCCTAGAAGACCTTACTTAACCACTGTTATATCTGATTATACTCATTTTAAAAGTTAAGGTTTTCCTTGTGCAAGTAAGAGACTGAAGTTATTTCAGTCTTAAAGGAAATCAACTACGTACTGGTCGTTTTACCTGCTTTTAAAAGCAGATCAACAGGATATAAACCTGCGTTGTTTTTTTCTTAAGGGGAAATTTCTTAATGACCTCTTAATTTAATCGAATGGAACAAGTAGCACACCAAAAATGATGTGTAGTGGAAAAAGAAACAGAAGAAAAAATCGCAAGAAGTTATACAGTGATCTACTTTCACTAGTGTTAGAAAAGCAAAGGATGAGTCTCTTTTTGAGTAACTTCAGGCTGACCACAATAGCCACTTGTTACACTACGAACACCCACTCCAACACTTCAGGTTCATTAGGAATTAAGAGGAGGCCAAGAAGGTAAAAGACACAATCCAACCAGGTCTAAGGTCTCTCCGTACTACACCCTGAGGGACACAGAGAACCAGTGCATTGTGCCCCCCAACCCCAAACCTTCCCTGCTCCCCAGGAGGCAAAGCCCACAGCCTGGGGCCAAGACAGCCCTCTGGCCAGGGCAGTGACCCAGCGTCAAACAACGCGCCCCTTATGACCAAAGCGTCGGCACCCAGGGGTTGGAATAGGGGAAGGGACAAGAAGGCCTGGAAAGGAGAGAAGGGTGGCCAAGATGATGTTTTTTAAAACGAGGGAGGGTCCCTCCCCAGCCTCGCCAGCGGGGATGAGGCCCGGGGCCGGGAAGGAGCGGGTCGCCGCCATGATGGGACTGGCAGAGCCGGGGGGCGTGACGTGGGCAACCCCTAGCCCAAGGCCAGCTCCGTCTCCCCCTACCCCCTCCCCCACGTGGGCCTCGGCCACAACTGCCCCCCGATACTCACGCTTTGTCCACCAGCTCGCGCACCTTCCACATGTTCAACATCGTGTCCCGCGCGGGACGGGCCGCCGCCTCCCTCTCCTGCTCCCCACGGACCCTGGAACACTTCCGTACCGGGGCAGTTCCAGGCCGGGGTCACCGCCGCCCACCGCCTCGAACTCCCCCAGTCAGCTCCTTCCTTTGCCACAGCAGCGGCGCCGCCGGTGACACGTCGAGACGCGGCAGCAGAGGCGCTGCGTGGAGCGGAAGTGCCCGACTTTCCGCCGCTGAGCGCGGGGCACGCCGGGACTTGTAGTTTTCCCTGAGTGCCGAGCGGGGCCGGTTCAGTCGCGAGAGCTGAGAGGAGTTGGGATGATTTTTCTCAAACTTTCCCAGTCCCCTGCACCAGACCTACCGAGCTGGAAATTTTGGAGGTGAGGCCCAGCGATCTGTGCTTTTGCAAATCCTCCAGGTGATTCTGATCACGCTCAAGTTTCAGAACCACTGGTGCAGGATCTAGTCACACTCAAACACTTTTCAAATGTAAGGCAGTATTGCTATGTTATTAGTAATGATTATACAGAAGTATGATTGGCATATGTATTCCTCATCGACAGACACATCGCTGTATTTATTTCCCAATGTACACTTAGATCCCTAGGCTTAGTTTCCACCCCTGTAAAATTGAAGAACTTGTATTCTAAATCCTTTTCTGCTCTAATTCTATGATACAATGTTTTATATTTAGACAACTACCTGAAATCCTTGTTAAATACTTTATTATAAACCTCAGAAACTCAGTTCACACTCCACGGGAAACTAAAAAGCCAACATTATATATACACGCACACATACGCATATATGTGACTGGTTTGTGTTTTTTTAAGGATAAATATGCACGTTGCTTTCATTGCTTTGTTGCAATGCTTGTCATCACTTCCTTCTCCACTTACTCATTTTTATCAATGCTCCTGTTAAAGCTTCAAGCAACTTTAAGTTTCCTTTGATCCGTCTGATGAAATTTTACAGTTCTTTTCATTCTACAAATATTTATTGGGCATCTTGTATGTTCCAGAAGTGGGGAATACAATTAGAGAACAGGCTCTCTTGGAATTTAAAGGTAATTGGAAGAAACATATAATAATCAAGGAAACATTTAAGGTAATTGCATATAGGGTAATTGCTTAGCGGGTTCTTTCTGCCGGCTTTACAGATAAAATCAATTCACTGCGTCCAAGCCATTGCAGTGAAGAGTTTGACATGCGGCTGGCCATGCCACTTGAGAGACAGAGTTGTTACTCAAATTAATCTTCCTGAAAATTTGGAGGCTAGGGTTTTCAAAGATAGTTTGGTGGGCAGAGGGTTAGGGCATGGGTGCTGCTGATTGGTTGGGGATGCAATCAGAGAGGAGTGTGGAAAATGGTTCTCCTTTGCTGAGTCGGCTTCTGGGTGGAGGACCAGCAGAGGAGTGGCTGGTCTGGGTGGGGCCATCCGTTTGTCAGAAATGCAAAAGCCTGAAGGCTAATCTTAGGTTCTACGGTAGTTCATTACAGGCTGGGCACAGTGTCTCACGCCTGTTATCCCAGCATTTTGGGAGGCTGGGAGGCCGAGGCAGGAGGATCACTTGAGCCCAGGAGTTCAAGACCAGCCTGGGCAACAAAGTGAGACCCCGTCTTTACAAAAAAAATAATAATAATAACCAGGCGTTGGGACACACAACTGTGAGGCCAGCTACTTGGGAGGCTGAAATGGGAGGATCCCTAGAAAGGATCAGATAAAGACTCCGATTCACAAAGAAGTGAAATTGACAGTTGCTAGTCATGAAGCTAGGTGACAATAATCCCAAATAAACAACCTCTGACCCAGGTCCCTCAAGTCAAACCACCTCTTTTTTTTGTTTGTTTTTTTGAGTTGGAGGTCTCACTCTGTTGCCCCAGCTGGTCTGACACTCCTGGGCTCAAGCAATCCTCCCACCTCAGTCTCTCAAGTAGCTGAGACTACAGGAAACCCTCTCCAAGTTGCATTCACTTAATTACCAAAAGCAGCTTTGAAAAAGGTTTCAGTAAGGCTTTCGGATTGAGGCCCCAAGAGAAAGAAGCAAGGTTGAAGGAATTGATAGGCAGAAAAGTACAACAAGCAGAAATCCAAAGTTATCTCAGAGCTTTGTAATGATAGGAGTACTTGGGCTGATACAAAGTAAATGGAGGTGGATGGGGAGAGGCAGGTAAAAGATGAGCAGAGATGGGTAGAGGAATAGGGCTTTTTTTTTTTTTTTTTTTTGAGACGGAGTCTCGCTCTGTTGCCCGGGCTGGAGTGCAGTGGCCGGATCTCAGCTCACTGCAAGCTCCGCCTCCTGGGTTCACGCCATTCTCCTGCCTCAGCCTCCCGAGTAGCTGGGACTACAGGCGTCCGCCACCTTGCCCGGCTAGTTTTTTGTATTTTTTAGTGGAGACGGGGTTTCACCGTATTAGCCAGGATGGTCTCGATCTCCTGACCTTGTGATCCGCCCGTCTCGGCCTCCCAAAGTGCTGGGATTACAGGCTTGAGCCACCGCGCCCGGCTTCAGGGCTTTCAAATAAGAAGTTTGTGTTGTTTTGTTGAAAAGACTATCCAGCTCAAGATCCGAGAGATGGAATGTGGCCAGAGGAGATAAGAAAGAGAAACTACTTTGCATAAATAAGAGCTCAGCAAGTTAACTTTCAAACAAATGAGTCCAGAGTACACCTGCAGACCGGGCCTGGCCCAAAAACAGCCACCTTCCCTCCCCTGGGCCTGTTTGGGTGTTCACAGCAGGACACTGTCAGCCTCTTTGCTCATTCCAAAACCAAGTTTGTGTATGTCTAGACCCATCCTAGGGTTGTCACCTGTGACATTTGCATAGTCAGCTGGAGCCATCTGGAATGTAACACCAAAAAATCTACCTGTCCACTTTTACTTCAAGAGAGCCTTTAAAAGATTCAGAAAAATCAGACCAGGAGAGTTTGTTAAAAAGTGGTCTCCAGGGACTATTTGCATGTCAACAAAGTGTTCCATTTTTACCTTTTATCTTGCAAGTTCGAGAGCAGTTTCCATAGTAACTTCTTTGTGGCAATTCAAGTATGTTCATGGTAGAAAAATAAATGAGAAAATGCTCCACCCACTCCTCTTCAGGATAGCATATATTTTTTACTAAATGAGCTGACACTTTTAGTAAGGCCAAACCAATACATGTTTTGAAGGAAAAAAAAAAAAAAAGGCCGGATGCAGTGGCTCACGCCTGTAATCCCAGCACTTTGGGAGGCCAAGGCAGGTGGATCACCTGAGGTCGGGAGTTCGAGACCAGCCTGACCAACATGGAGAAACCCCATCTCTACTAAAAATACAAAATTAGCTGGGCATGGTGGCACATGCCTGTAATCCCAGCTATTCGGGAGGCAGAGGCAGGAGAATCACTTGAACCTGAGAGGCGGAGGTTGCAGTGAGCTGAGATTGTGCCATTGCTTGCCAGCCTGGGCAACATGTGCGAAACTCCGTCTCTCTCTCTATATATATATATATATACTCAGTTACGTTAATGATGTGTATTGTGAAAAGCAGTGTAGACAATGGACACTGACTGCTTATCTCATGTGGTCACCTCCCTAGAGTTTCCTCGGGGGAGTTTAATTCATGGTACATGGGTATGGCAGCCATGGAAAAGCACCATCCAGACCTACTTTCAAGAGAACCAGTTGCAAGGAGTGTGGTTGATTGACAGCTTCCTGCTGTCTTCCTCTGGGATCATTTATGCCAAGGGCAGACTCTCTGTGGGGCTATTCCCAGCAATTACTGAGAAAGGTGTGCTGGAGCCAGGCCATTTGTGCCCAGTGCTGGACTCCTTCACTGGGCAATCATTGACCTGGGCTTTCCGTCGACTTGGTCCAGATTTCCTCAAAGCTTTGCTGCAATCGGATACTCTTCCTACCCAATCTTCCTTCCTTCCTTCTCTTCCTTGACAGGTGTCAGAACTTCCCTGTGGTCTCAGACCATCCCCACCTGCTCTTGCTCTCACTTCCCTTTTTCCTTCATAGGCATTTCCCCTAATAAATCTTACACTTCTAATTCCTTCTTGGCTCCTGTTTCCTGTAGTACCCAAACTGACACAGCAGGTGAACATTTGCACCTTGGTTTCAGTATTGAACTCATGAGTCTTGTTTTTGATCACACCTGACTACCTGACTGCTCATCTCCAGAGGTCAGAATACTTGGTTTCGTTTCTTTTCTTTTCTTTTCTTTTCTTTTCTTTTCTTTTCTTTTCTTTTCTTTTCTTTTCTTTTCTTTTCTTTTCTTGAGATGGAGTCTCGCTCTGTCTTCCAGGCTGGAGTGCAATGGTGCAATCTCGGCTCACTGCACCCTCCGCCTCCTGGATTCAAGCGATTCTCCTGTCTCAGCCTCCCGAGTAGCTGGGATTACAGGCGTCTGCCACCAAGCCCAGCTAGTTTTTTGCATCTTTAGTAGAGACAGGGTTTCACTATGTTGGTCAGGCTGGTCTCGAACTCCTGACCTCAGGTTATCCACCTGTCTTGGCCTCCCAAAGTGCTGGGATTACAGGTGTGAGCCACCACTCCTGGACAATTTTTTTTGTATTTTTAGTAAAGACAGGATTTCACCATGTTGGTCAGGCTGGCCTTGAACTCCTGACCTCAGGTGATCCACCTGCCTCGGTCTCCCAAAGTGCTGGGATTACAGGCATGAGCCACTGCACCCAGCTGTAACCACATTTTCTATTAGGCATCCAAGGGGGAAGAGGCACTTTGGTCTTTCATACACTGACTCAGACATCTCAGAACATAACTCTGATTGGCCCAGTTTGGACTATGTGCCTATCTTGCGTCCTATCACCTCTAGAGAGGCCTGCCTTGCAGAATTGGTAGCTCTAGTAGAACCACATGGAGTGGGGAAAGAAGACTTCTCTGAAGGAACTCTGAAGAGAGTCATGCTCTGGCAGACAAAAGCAAGAGTTGTTAACTGTTGAATGTAAGGTGGGGTCTGGGAATTGTACTTTGAAAAAACCTTCTAAGTGATTTTGCCAAGGTTTGTGATGCCCTGGGCTAGATGACACAGGTCCTTCCCAGCTCTTGGAATTCCACAAAAGTAGCTGGGTTGGGAAGATCAAAACAGAGAAGACTACCATGGGGAGGCCAGGTGTGGTACCTCACACCTGTAATCCCAGCACTTTGGGAGGCCAAGGAGGGCAGATCACCTGAGGTCAGGAGTTCGAGACCAGCCTGACCAACGTGGTGAAACCCCATCTGTACAAAAAATACAAAAATTAGCAGGGCATGGTGGCACATGCCTGTAGTCCCAGCTACTTGGGAGACTGAGGCCCGAGAATCACTTGAACCCGGGAGGCAGAGGTTGCAGTGAGACGAGATTGTGCCATTGCACTCCAGCCTAAGCAACAAAGTAAGACTCTGTCTCAAAAAAAGAAAGAAAGAACAAAAAGAAAAAACTCTAATAGGAACAGCATAAAAGAAAAGGAAGCAACGCAGAAGGAAGGAGTGAAGTGGTCTGAGGCTACTGTGGTGCTGAGGCTGCTGTGGCACAGCTGGCATTCTGCAGCAGGTAGACTGATGATGAAGCATGCCTTTCTTCCTGTTCTGCCGACAGTTGGGCTCTTCTTGGCTGACATTCAGTCCCCTTCCAGGGCTGTCAGTGGGGTTCAGGTGGGCCTATTCAGAAAGCTTGATAGATGCTCTAAAGGGCTAACATGTTTGCATTCCTTCTGTGAGAATGGGCACGCTCCAGCAGGAGGAGAGATAGAGGCAGAAATGTTCTTAGAATCATTTCCCTGCCTCCTGGGTGCTCTGTCTTCTGTCTCCTGAAACAGGCGAGCCTGGAGTGGATGTGCTGTTCCTAGAGTCTAGGCCTCTGAAAATGCCACTCACAGGAAAGTGCCAGCAGTGAAGCAACTAGGCCGCTTGTGACTGTGGGAGTTTATCCAGCGTGGTCAAGTCAGAGTCAGGGGTGAGTGGGGTGGATGTCAGAAAGGATGGGCTGGCTGGTTTTTGAGGCAGGGTCTTTCTGGACAAGGTCAGAAAACTCCTAAGTGTCCAAGTTCACACTGAAGCTCCAATAGAACCTGAACTCTATCAGTTCATCAAAAGAACTGTGCTCTAGGCCGGGCACAGTGGCTCACACATGTAACCCCAGCACTTTGGGAGGCCGAGGGAGGCAGATCACAAGGTCAGGAGATCGAGACCATCCTGGTTAACACGGTGAAACCCCATCTTTACTAAAAATATAAAAAATTATCCGGGCATGGTGGCGGGCGCCTGTAGTCCCAGGTACCTCAGGAGGCTGAGGCAGGAGAATGGCGAAAACCCAGGAGGCGGAGGTTGCAGTGAGCCGAGACAGTACCGCTGCACTCAGCCTGGGCGACAGAGCGAGACTCCGTCTCAAAAGAAAAAAAAAGAAAAAAGAAAACACAATATTTAAAAAATATATAAGTAAGAAAAGAACTGTGCTGTAGAGAAAGAGCTTACTAAAATGGAGCTCAAAAGAGACTGATGCACAGACCACTGCTCTTTGGTAAACAGAATATGTGTGGCTAAAGACTTGGGTGGGGTGGGGAGGTCAGTCAGCATAGCCATACTCTGTTGGGGGGAGTCAATATTTAACATTTATTGAGCACTTGCAATGTGCATTGGGGTTAAAGAGATAACTAACACTTGTTACCCAAGGAACTTATGGTTGTAGGGGAGGAAAAACTTTTCCTCTACCCTTTCATATTTGTATCTGGGGCCTGTGAATTTAACTGACAAACAACAGATTACCAGGAAAGAATTCGTTTATGGCCGGGCGCGGTGGCTCAAACCTGTAATCCCAGCACTTTGGGAGGCCGAGACGGGCGGATCACGAGGTCAGGAGATCGAGACCATCCTGGCTAACCCGGTGAAACCCCGTCTCTACTAAAAAATACAGAAAAAACTAGCTGGGCGAGGTGGCGGGCGCCTGTAGTCCCAGCTACTCGGGAGGCTGAGGTAGGAGAATAGCGTAAACCCGGGAGGCGGAGCTTGCAGTGAGCTGAGATCCAGCCACTGCACTCCAGCCTGGGCCACAGAGCGAGACTCCGCCTCAAAAAAAAAAAAAAGAATTCATTTATGTGTACAGTGTGCATACAAGAGGGAGTGCTCAGTGATGAGTAACTTGAGTAACTCAAAGCAGTGGTTAGAATGTGAGGCTTAGATACCTAATTTAGTAGGGGAAGAGGAGCAGGGAGAAAAGATTCCTATGGGAAGAAGAAGTAGGTTTCTCCCAGAAACACAAATAGGTTTTTTTGGAGAACAAATGGGAGATAAGAAAGTTTGTGATCATGTTTTTCTTTAAGTACAAATATAAATTTTTTTGTAGAGACAAATATATGTATATAAAAAACATATGTAGATGGAAATATATATATATATATATATATTTTTTTTTTTTTTTTGGTAGAGATGAGTTCTCACTATGTTCAGCTCTCACTATGTTGCCCAGGCTGGTTTTGAACTCCGGGGCTCAAGCAATCCTCCTGCCTCAGTCTCTCAAAGTGCTGGGATTACAGACGTGAACCAACACATCCGACCATGTTTTTCTATATAGATATGAATAGTCTTTCTGTCTCCTTTAGGGCCATGAAACTTCCCAGAGAAGGGCTTTCTGGTAGATTTATTCTTGGTCTCTCTCCTAGGGGTAGAAGCTGCCCCAGAAAAAGAATTTACGGCAGTCTTCATTACTCAGACAAATAACCAATGAGCAAGGAAGAATTCGTTTATACGTGCAAGGTGCATAGAGTTTCTGCCTTGAGTCAGACAAGAGAAGCTCCAAGAAGGCTTCTTTCTGCATCTGTTGAATCTCAAATGTCTTCAGCTTAAAATAATCTGTATACCAACTCTGGGGGGCCACATGGGTCCCCACACAGTCTAATATGGAAGATAGTCATATAAGCAAACCCAAACGACAGTAAGATATTTAAGGAGGCAGTGCAGTGTGTGGGGAGGAGTTCAGAACACTAGCTTTGGTGTCAGCAGGACTTTGATTCAAACCCAGGCTCTACCACAGAGCTGTGTGACCTTGGTCAAGTGTGAACTTGACCTTTCAGGTCTCAGCTCCCCCATCGGAAAAATGGGGCTAGTAAGAGTCCCTGTTGCATTGGATTATTGTGAGAAGTGAATGAGATGACATAAATTTCTAGCATAGCACCTGGAGTATAACAGGGACTAATAAAGATCCATTACTGCTCAACTGTTTGTATCCAGAGATGTCAGCAACGTGGGAGAGAGTGTTAGAGCAGGTTCGTTAAGTATTTCAATAAATATATATGTTTGGGCACTTGCCCATTGCTA
Organism: Theropithecus gelada; assembly: GCF_003255815.1. Taxonomy (NCBI): domain Eukaryota; kingdom Metazoa; phylum Chordata; class Mammalia; order Primates; family Cercopithecidae; genus Theropithecus; species Theropithecus gelada. The sequence continues at coordinate 154,434,687 of NC_037673.1, forward strand.
AGAATTGTGCTGTGAAAAACAGACATAATTCCTGTTCTCATGGGGTTTGCAGTCTAATAGAGGAGATGGATATTAAACAAATAATGCCATGATAAATCTATCATCGCAAACCATGATGAATGCTATAGAAGAAAAGAACAAGGTGCTATGAGAGACTATAACAGTGATATTTTATGTAGATTGGGGAGGGGCATGACCCAGGAAAGGCCTATCTGAGAAAGTGACATTTAAGATGAGAGTGGAAGGATAATTTTGAGTTGATGAGGTAAAGAACGTTCCAGATAGACAGACCAGCCTGCACCAACGCCTCAGGGAGGATGCAGCTCGGTATGTTCTGGAACCTGAAGGAAGGCCCCTGAGGCTGGGGGTGGGGAGATGGGCAGAAATGAGCCCGGAAGGTTAGCTTGGACCTGCTGGTTACTTGCCTGGGCAATCCCTTCTCTATCCTCTGTTCTGCCCCTTGCCCTTCTGACCTCTAAGAGCTCCATGACCTGCATTCTCATGGCTTCTGGCTTCCAGAGGGTTCTGCCAATTTTGTGAGGGGATCCAAAGATGGAAGAAAGAGAAGTCATGGTACTTCTTCCCCTGCACAGCTGCTTTGTCACATGCTTCTGGCATTGGGCCCTCTGTGGCCACTGCTGGTATCAGGCAGCTCCCCTTCTAAGTTTCCTTCCCTTGTTTCTTCAGGCTTTGGGTGGCAATGTCTTCACCGTGATGCGAACCCCTGAATGCTTCCCCAAATGCTGTTGGTTTCCTCACCCTGCTGGCACTGCAGTAAACTGTCTCTTCACTACGGGGTCTTTGGCTACACTCTTGAGAATGCCAGTGTTTCCTGCTGGGACGCTGACTAACATAAGGGGTCACAACATGGAGGGACTTGTACGTCAAGTTAAGGACACAGCCTTCTTAGATTATTTTAGGTGAAACAGGAAGCTACAGACATGCTATAGCCACTTCCGCGTCCCTTTATCTTCTCCCAGCTGTAGCCCCATTTCTCTGCTCCCTGTAACAGAAGACTGTCCTCTTCACAAACAGGCATGGTGGCGAGCGCTGAGGCAGGAGAATGGCGTGAACCCGCCATTCTCTTCATTACTTCCTAAGCTACAGTTGACCACTTCTTCCTTCTCAAAACTCCTCTCTTAGCTTTCATGGCCCCAGAATCTTCTGGTTCTTCTTGTATTTCAGGCTCCTTGGAAAACTTTCCTTTTTTCTCTCCCAGCTTCTAGATATTGGTAGGGTGGGGTGTCTATGGCTTACTTTTCTCCTTCTTTGCTGCCAGTGTCAACCACAATCATCTCTCTAGGTACCTGAACTATTGCAAATACCTGTACTTGTCTCTCCAAAAATCGTTTTTTTGTTTTGTTTTGTTTTGTTTTTTAGACAGAGTCTCGCTCTGTCGCCCAGGCTGGAGTGCAGCCATACAATCGGCTCACTGCAACCTCTGCCTCCTGGGTTCAAGCGATTCTCCTGCCTCAGCCTCCCAGGTAGCTGGGATTACAGGCACCCACCACCACGCCTGGCTAATTTTTGTGTTTTTTAGTAGAAATGGGGTTTCACCATGTTGACCAGGCCAGTCTCGAACTCCTGACCTCAAGTGATCTGCCCACCTCGGACTCCCAAAGTGCTGGGATTACAGGCGTGAACCACTGCACCTGGACTCCAAAAGCCTTTTGAATCACAAATTCGACCACGTTACTATCTGCACAAAATACTTCCATGGCTCCCCATGGCACTTGGAATCCAAACTTGATCTACCAGGTGTCTATACCTGATACTGTGACCCCTTGTGGATTGGGACTCAAGGCCAGTTCCCAGAAAGAGGGGGGGTGGTGGCCATAGGCTCAGCAGTTACCTGAAAAATTGGTCATTAACAGTGTGGCAGTACCGTATTCCCCACTATCCTGAGAGGATATATTCCAAGAGATGCCTGAAACTGCAGATAGTACCAACCCCTCTATATACTATGTTTTTTCCTATGCATACATACCTATGATAAAGTTTAATTTATAAATTAAACACAGTGATATGGTTTGGCTATGTCCCTACCCAAATCTCTTCTTGAACTGTAGCTCCCATAATCCCCATGTGTTTTGAGAGGGACCCAGTGGGAGGTAGTTGAATCATGGGGGTGGGTTTTTCCTGTGCTGTTCTTGTGATAGTGAGTAAGTTTTAGAAGATCTGATGGTTTTAAAAAGGGCAGTTCCCCTGCAGACACTCCCTTGCCTGCTGCCATGTAAGACATGCCTTTGCTCCTCCTTTGCCTTCCACCATGATTGTGAGGCCTCCCAGCCATGTGGAACTGTAAGTCCATTAAACCTCTTTTTCAGGCCAGGCACAGTGGCTCACACTTGTAATCCTGGCACTTTGGGAGGCTGAGGTGGACAGATCACTTGAGGTCAGGAGTTCAAGACCAGCCTGACCAACATGGTGAAACCCTGTCTCTACTAAAAATACAAAAAGTATCCAGGTGTCGTGGCAGGCACCCACAAGCCCAGCTGCTTGGGAGGCTGAGGCATGAGAATACCTTGAACCTGGGAGACGGAGGTTGCGGTGAGCCAAGATGGCGCCACTGTACTCTAGCCTGGGTGACAGAGCGAGACTCTGTCTCAGAAAACAAACAAACAAACAAACATGTCTTTTTCTTTATGAATACCCAGTCTTGGGTACTTCTTCATGGTATGAAAATGGACTTGGTCAGGCGCAGTGGCTCACACCTGTAATCCCAGCACTTTGGGAGGCTGAAGTGGGCAGATCAACTACGATCGGGAGTTCGAGACCAGCCTGACCAACATGGAGAAACCCCATCTCTACTAAAAATACAAAATTAGTGGCTCAAGCCTGTAATCCCAGCACTTTGGGAGGCCGAGACGGGCGGATCACGAGGTCAGGAGATCGAGACCATCCTGGCTAACACGGTGAAACCCCGTCTCTACTAAAAAAATACAAAAACTAGCCGGGCGAAGTGGCGGGCGCCTGTGGTCCCAGCTACTCGGGAGGCTGAGGCAGGAGAATGGCGTGAACCCGGGAGGCGGAGCTTGCAGTGAGCTGAGATCCGGCCACTGCACTCCAGCCTGGGCGACAGAGCCAGACTCAGTCTCAAAAAAAAAAAAAAAAAAAAAAAAAAAAATACAAAATTAGATGGGCATGGTGGCACATGCCTGTAATCCCAGCTACTCGGGAGGCTGAGGCCGGAGCATCACTTGAACCTGGGAAGCAGAGGTTGCGGTGAGCTGAGATCGTGCCATTGCACTCCAGCCTGGGCAACAAGAGTGAAATTCCATCTCCAAAAAAAAAAAAGAAAGAAAGAAAATGAACTAATACATGCAGTAAGAGATTAACAACAACAATAATAAATAGAACAACTGACTAGGTGTCGTGGCTTATTCCTGTAATCCCAGCACTTGAGAAGGTTGAGGCAGGAAGATGGCTTGAGCCCAGGAGTTTGAGACCAACCTGGGCAATGTGGTGAAACCCCGTCTCTACAAAAAAATACAAAAAATTAGCCCGGCATGATGGCACATTCCTGTAGTCCCAGCTACTTGGGAGGCTGAGGTGGGAGAATAGATTAAGACTGGGAGGCAGAGGTTGCAGTGAGCCAAGACTGTGCCACTGCACTTGAGCCTGGGCGACAGAATGAGACCCTGTCTCAAAAAATTTGAATCATAAAAGGGAACAATTGTAACAATATACTGTAATAAAAGTTATGTAAATATAGTCTCTCTCTCTCTCTCTCTCTCTCCCCGTCAAAATATTCTATTGTTGGCTGGGTATGGTGGCTCATGTCTGTAATCTCAGCACTTTAGGAGGACAATGCCAGGATTGCTTGAACCTAGGAAGTTGACACCAGCCTGAGCAACATACCGAGACCCTGTCTCTAAAAAAAAAAAGCAAAAAAACTAAATTAAGAAAAAGATCCTGTTGTACCATACTCACCCTCCTTGTGATGATGTGAGATAATACAATGCCTACATGATGAAATGAAGTTAGGTGAATGTCATAGGCCTTGTGGGGTAGTATTAGGCTAGTACTGACCTTCTGATGAATCATCAGAAGGAGGAGTGTCTGTTTCAGGTGATCCTGGATCATCCAGCCACGACAATATCCATGGTTGGATGTCAGGAGCAGACACTCTCCACGACTAATGGGCAGTGGTAGACAATGTGGATCCACTGGCCAAAGGAACGATTCACATTCCAGGCGGGATGGAACTGGATGGCAGGAGATTTCATCATGCTACTCAGAATGGCTGCTCGGAACATTGAGCAATTTAAAATTTATGTATTGCTTCTTTCCGGAATTTCCCATTTAATATTTTCAGAGTGCAGTTGAGCGTGGGTAACTGAAAGTATGGAAAGCAAAACTGTGGATAAGAAGGGACTTCTGTACATTCTCTTTTATATCATATTTATGTTCTAGCCAATCCTTCCTGAGAATCGGTCTTCAGGGTATTGACGGAATTTTTGTAGCACTTTAGACTTTCTGTTTAGATTTGGAAGTCACCAAGGTTTGGTTCACAATTCGTTTACAAGCCCTCCCTGCAGTGAGCTTACTTCTTGATATTCTCATTCTTTGCTGTGTTAATTTGACTAATTTCAGAACATACTTTTTTCTTCTTTTTAATGCTACGTATCTGTTCTGGTGACACCCTGTTATTAGAGAATACAAGTGTCATGACTTTTGTTTTGCTTTGTTTGCAAGTGGTGCCTGCCCCTGGAAACTGATTTTCCTGTGTGCTGGCAGTTCTCTGGGATTATCACTTGCGTCTTATGGCCTCTGGTGGGTAGTATTCAAACCTAGTTCCTCTTGGGAAGGTTTATTAGAATTTCCCCGTTTTTGATGATTCATCCTGAAAAGTGGTGGGTCACTGATTGAAATCCAACATCTGACAGATTCAAATACCTATGGGGAGGGGAGGGAGTGGAAAGCAAGATAGCAAGTAGTAGTGGTATCATTTTTAAAACAGATTTATTCAGTTTCTTCAAATTTTTTCTTTGAAATGTTTTTATTAGTTTTTTTAATTACAAAAATAAAATATGGTCATACATCCTCGTCTATCTACCCTTTGATGTAGCAATTCAACCCTTAGGTATTTATCCAAGAGAAATAAAAAGCTATATCAAAATTCTCATGTAAGAATGTTCCACAGCAGTTTTTTTCACAATAGCCAAAAACCAGAAATGATCCAAATGTCCATCAACAGGGTATGGATAAACAAATTTTGTGGAATATCAATGGAATGGAATATGACTCACCAACAAAAAGGAATGAATGACTGATATATACCACAACCTGGATGAATCTCACAGATAAAAGTGAGTAAAGAAGCTGGGTGTGGTGGCTCTGTCATCCTAGCACTTTGGGGGCTGAGGTGGGCGGATCACTTGAGGTCAGGAGTACAAAACCAGCCTGGCCAACATGGTGAAACCCCATCTCTACAAAAATACAAAAATTAGCTGGGCATTGTGGTACATGCACCTGTAACCCTAGCCACTCAGGAGGCCCCCAGGCATGAGAATCACTTGAACCTAGGAGGCGGAGGTTGCAGTGAGCTGAGACTGCGCCACTGCACTCCAGCCTTGGTGACAGAGCAAGACTCTGTCTCAAAACAACAACAACGAGAACAAACAAACAAACAAACTAAAACCAAAAATTAGCCGGGTGTGGTGGCAGGCCTGTAATCCCAGCTACTTGGGAGACTGAGGCAGGAGAATCACTTGAACCTGGGAGGTGGAGGTAGCAATGAGATCGAGCCACTGCACTCCAGCCTGGGCAACAAAAGACAGACTCCATCTCAAAAAAAAAAAAAAAAAAGTGAGCAAAGAGTTGGACACAAAAAGCTATGGCTCCAGTTATGTACAATTCTAGAACTGGAAAAACCAATGCAAGGTAAAAAAAAAAAAAAAAAAAATTACAACCATGTTTGCTTGAGATAGATGGAGCAGTGAGAACAAGAGAATTAAAAGTAGGCTGGGTGCGGTGGCTCATGCCTGTAATCCCAGCACTTGGGGAGGCCTAGGTGGGCAGATCACCTGAGGTCAGGAGTTCAAGACCAGCCTGGTCAACGTGGTGAAACCCCATCTCTACTAAAAATACAAAAATTAGCTGGGCGTGGTGGCATGCACCTGTAGTCCCAGCTATTCAGGGGGGAAAGGCAGGAAAATCACTTGAACCTGGGAGATGGAGGTTGCAGTGAGCTGAGATTACGCGACTACACTCCAGCCTGGGCTACAGAGCGAGACTTCGTCTCAAAAAAAAAAAGTAAAAGTAGAGCAGGAATAGTGGCATGAGCCTGTAGTCTTAGCTACTTGGGAGGCTGAGGCAGGAGGATTTCTTAAGCCTGGGAGTTTGAGACCAGCCTGAACAACATAGTGGAATCCTGTCTCAAAAATAAACAAATAAATAGAAGTAATATACATCCATTTTAACAGCGAAACAATCCAAAGCTGTATAAAGAAAAATTTAATATGGTAATTTTGTTAAAATCTCAGTATTTTTTTTTCACACTCCATCCATGCTCAGACAGATATAAACAATAATACATGCACATATGTAAATTTTGTTTTGGGATCAGGTTATGGTGTTTGCTTTTAAAAATACTTGATAGTTGCCGGGCGCGGTGGCTCACGCCTGTAATCCCAGCACTTTGGGAGGCCGAGGCGGGTGGATCACGAGGTCAGGAGATCGAGACCATCCTAGCTAACACGGTGAAACCCCGTCTCTACCAAAAATACAAAAAATTAGCTGGGCGAGGTGGCGGGCGCCTGTAGTCCCAGCTACTCGGAGGCTGAGGCAGGAGAATGGCATGAACCCAGGAGGCGGAGCTTGCAGTGAGCCAAGATGGTGCCACTGCACTCCAGCCTGGTGACAGAGCGAGACTCCGTCTCAAAAAAAAAAAAAAAAAAAACTTGATAGTTTATCATGGATCTGCCGCCAGTTTGATAAATATAGATGTAACTCATTCTTTTTCTCATATCTCAATAATGGTGTAATACCTTAATATGAATGTACCATAATTTATTGAACAATTCTCCTATTAATGGATAGTCAGATCATGTATTTATTTATTAAAAATGAAAAAAATAGAGATGGAGTCTTGCTATGTTTGTCTCGAATTCCTGGGCTTAGGTGATCTGCCCACCCAGGCCTCCCAAAGTGCTGGGATTACAGGTATGAGTACCCTTGCCTGGCCACGTCAGATTATTTCTATTTTTTGGCTTTGCTATGGTAAATAATGTTGCAATAAAATAAATATTTCTTGGCCAGTTGCAATGGCTCACACCTGTAATCCCAGCACTTTGGGAGGCCAAGATGGGTGGATCATCTGAGGTCAGGGATTCAAGACCAGCCTGGGCAACATGGTGAAACACTGTCCCTACTAAAAATACAAAAATTATCTGGGCATGGTGCCACATGCCTGTAATCACAGCTACTTCAGGAGACTGAGGAAGGAGAATGGCTTGAACCTGGGAGGTGGAGGTTGCAGTGAGCCGAGATCGCACCACCGCACTCCAGCCTGAGCGACAGAATGAGACTCCATCTCAAAAAAAAAAAAAAAAAAAAAGGATGTTTCTACTTTCATCTTTACGTATGGTATTTAGAATAGATTCTTGAAAGAGGGTATGGGGAAGATTTGTGTTTATTTAATTGGATATTGGCAGAGCGTATACCAGAGAAGTAATAGGGCAGTTCTCACTCTCAGCAAGCAACACATTGAAGAGCCTGTTTTGTCACATCCTCACGAGCACTGGATGCCATTGCTCTTTGGAATGCTTGCCAACTGGATTGATAAAAATAAGTTGCTTTGATTTCAAAGTGTTTATAGTTGAGGCAAACCTGTGTTTTTATGCCTTCTGTAGAAATCCCTTTTAATATCGCTCCTGTTTTTCAGTTCTATTTCTTCTTGGTCAGGATAGCTCAGACCTGTCGAAACTGCACTTTTAGGTGCACTGGGAGATGGAAGGCAGGCATCCAGGGAAGGAGTCATTCCCATTGTTTTTCTTCTGCTTCAAATACTTTGCCTAATAGAATGAAATGAATGATACACCCAGAGATCCGAAAGCAGTCGCAGACCCTAGTTTAGTGGCCCGTGGCAGAGACACCAAAAAGAAAAAGAGTGACTTACATCGCAAGTGGGTTCCTCCAGTGAGATTGCCACCACCTTGCTCACTCTAGCACTGTGTTTCCGTCTGCCTCTTTGCTGTAGATGTAAACTGGCTCTGACAGAGTGAATCAGAAAGGTCTTCCCTAGCTATTCTGCCTGAGGTTGGTTTTCTCTGTCATTCCCTGTCACAGTAGCCTAGTGTATTTTCATCCTGGTACCAACAGATATCTGTGATTATATAATTAATTTATTAATTTGCTTATATTAGGCAGGGCCACAGCAGAAAACAGAACTCAAAAGGGTTTTATTGAACAGAATGAAGGGAAGGAACTATTTGTGGAGGCAAGGTTAGGGTTAAGGGTATTATCAAGGATGTGGAGGCACTTGTGATGCCATTACCTCCTGTTTCAGTTATCTATTGTTGTGAAAGAGACCATCCCAAAACCTAATGACTTTGAAAAACAAATACCTGGCTAGGCCTTATGCAACCTTCACCTCCTAGGCTCAAGTGCTCCTCCCACCTCAGCCTCCTGAGGAACTGGGACTACAGGCACGCACCACCATGCCCAGCTAATTTTTTGTATTTTTTGTAGAGACTGGGTTTTGCCATGTTGCCTAGGCTGGTCTTGAACTTCTGGACTCAAACGACCCAGCTGCCTCAGCCTCCCAAAGTGCTGGGATTACAGACACTAGCCACTGTGCCCAGCCTACTATAGTTTTTGTCTTTCATATAAGAATATAAGCTCCTTGAAGGCAAAGGCATGACCATGCTGATTACAGCTGATTCCCTAGTGTCTAGCAAATGTCCAGCACTTCCCAAGTGCTCAGTAAAATAGTAAAATATGCAGAATTAAGTTCACTTATCTGTGAATGAATCATAAACTTGACCTTTCTTCTTTCTGATGCTGCAGAGGAAATGCCTGAAAGACTGAAGTAGGAAGATTAGTGAGGAAGAGAATTGGTTGGTCCTGAAGCTAGATTTCAGCCACAGTGTCACTTTGGGGCTAGTCATTGTATAAAGTGTAAATGCGTACTCACTAGAGATTGGCATGGATGCTATTAGAATGCTTCTAGAGTTGAAAGAACCAATCTGGTCTCCCTGATGATTTGCTGAGCATTGTTCTTTCCTTACTTGGGTCTCTGATGATGAGCTTAGATGCCCTGAATTAATGATTTGTTTTCCTTAATGTAGCACCTGTGAGAAGCCAGAAATTACTTTTACAGAAATTGAGACATAATTCACATATGATAAAATTCACTCTTGTGACAATTCCGTGATTGTTTTTTAGTGTATTCACGAGGTATGAAACCACTTCATTATCTAATTCCAGAACATTATCATGACCTTCCCTTCAAAACCAATATCCATTAGCAGTTACCTCCCTTCCCTTTTCCCCCCAACACCTAGCAACCATTAGTATACTTTCTATCTCTATAGATGTGCCTATTCTGGACAGTTTATATAAATGGAATTATATAATATGTGGTATTTTGTGGCTGGCTTTCACTAAGGGTGATGTTTTCAAGATTCATGCATGCTGTAGTGTGTATCAGTGCTTCATTTCTCTTTTGTGTATGATTATTATTATTCCATTGTATGAAATCCATACTTTGTTTAATCCGTGAATCTTTTTTTTTTTTTTTTTTGAGATGGAGTCTCACTCCATCACCCAGGCTGCAGTGCAGTGGTGCAGTCTCGGCTCACTGCAGACTCCACCTCCTGGGTTCAAGCAACTCTCCTGCCTCAGCCTCCCAAGTAGCTGGGACTACAGACCTGTGCCACTGTGCCCGGTTAATTTTTTTATTTTTTGGTATTTGTAGTAGAGACAGGGTTTTGCCGTGTTGCCCAGCCTGGTCTCAAACTCCTGATCTCAAGTGATCTACCACCTTGACCTCCCAAAGTGTTGGGATTATAGGCATGAGCCACTGTGCCCTGTCCCATGCATCAGTGTTTATTTTATTTCATTAAAAAAATTTTTTTAGAGACAAGGTCTAGCTCTGTCACCCAGGCTGGAGTAAGTGGTGCAATCATAGCTCACTGCAGCTTCAAAATCCTGGACTCAAGCAATCCTGCCACCTCAACTTCCCAGTACTCCTAGGACTACAGGCCCACACCACCACCACACCTGGCTAAGTAAAATTTTTTTTTTTTTTTTTTTTTTTTAGAAACAAGATCTCTAGGCCGGGTGCGGTGGCTCAAGCCTGTACTCCCAGCACTTTGGGAGGCCGAGACGGGCGGATCACGAGGTCAGGAGATCGAAACAATCCTGGCTAACATGGTGAAACCCCGTCTCTACTAAAAAAATACAAAAATTAGCCGGGCGCCTGTAGTCCCAGATACACAGGAGGCTGAGGCAGGAGAATGGCGTGAACCCGGGAGGCGGAGCTTGCAGTGAGCTGAGATCCGGCCACTGCACTCCAGCCTGGAGGACAGAGCGAGACTCCATCTCAAAAAAAAAAAAAAAAAAAAAAAAAGAAAGAAACAAGATCTCTAAAAAATATTCTAGCTATGTTGCCTAAGCTGGTCTTGAACTCCTGACCTCAAGCAATCCTCTTGCCTCAGCCTCCCAAGTGCTGGGATTATAGGCACGAGCCACCATACCCAGCCCATGCAGCCATTGATATACTTTTGGGTTCTACTTTTTGGCTACTATGAATAATGCTTCTCTGAACATTTGTGTACAAATTTTTCTGCAGAAATGGTTTCAGTTCTCTTGAGTGTATACCTACAAATGGAACGGATAGGTCACATGGTAACTCTGTGTTTTTGCTTGTTTGTGTTTTAGAGACAAGGGCTTGCTATGTTGTCCAGGCTGGCCTCAAACTCCTGGGTTCAAGCAATCCTCCTACCTCAGCCTCTGGAGTCTATATTTAAGTTTTTGAGTAGCTGCCAGACTGATTTACAAAGTGGCATTAACATTTTACATTCTTCCCAGTAACGTATGAGGGTTTTAATTTCTCCACATCCTGGTTACAACATATTATCTACTGTTGCATCATGAGGTTAAAAAAAAAAAAAAAAAAAAAAAAGAGAAAAGAGAACTTACTATCATCTGTCTTTTTTATTGGTAGATATGAAGTAGTATCTCATTGTGGTTTTCATGTTTCCCTGATGGTTAGTGATGTTGAATATCTTTTTGTGTGCTTATTTGCCATTTGTACTTTTTTTTTTTTTTTCCCTGCTCTTGTTGCCTAGACTGGAGTGCAATGGTGTGATCTCAGCTCACCGCAACCTCTGCCTCCCAGGTTCAAGTGATTCTCCTGCCTCAGCCCCTCAAGAAGCTGGGATTACAGGCGCCCACCACGATGCCCAGCTAATTTTATATTTTTAGTAGAGATGGGGTTTCTCCATTTTGGTCAGGTTGGTCTCAAACTCCCAACCTCAGGTGATCTGACCGCCTCAGCCTCCCAAAGTGCAGGAATTACAGGCATGAGCCATCATGCACCCTGCCTTATTTATTTATTCATATATTTATGAGACAGAGTCCTGCTCTTTTGCCCAGCCTGGAGTGCAGTGATGAGATCTTGGCTCACTGCAACCTCTGCCTCCCGAGTTCAAGCAATTCTTCTGCCTCAGCTTCCCAAGTAGCTGAAACTACAGATGGACACCACCACACCCAGCAAATTTTTGTATTTTCAGTAAAGACGGGGTTTCACTAAGTTGGCCAGGCTGGTCTTGGACTCCTGAGCTCAGGCAATCCATCTGCCTTGGTCTCTCAAAGTGCTAAGATTACAGGCGTGAACCACTGCGCCCGGCCCTACATTTCTTTTAAGAGTTTTGTAGTTTTAGTTCTTATATTAAGTTCTTTGATCCATTTTGAACTAATATTTATATATGCTGTGAAGTAGGGACCCAACTCCATTCTTTTGCATGTAGACATCCAGTTGTTCCTGCACCACTTCTTGAGTAGACTATTCTTTTTTTTTTTTTTTTTTTTTTGAGACGGAGTCTCGCTCTGCCGCCCAGGCTGGAGTGCAGTGGCCGGATCTCAGCTCACTGCAAGCTCCGCCTCCCGGGTTCACGCCATTCTCCTGCCTCAGCCTCCTGTGTATCTGGGACTACAGGCGCCCGCCACCGCGCCCGGCTAGTTTTTTGTATTTTTTTTTAGTAGAGACGGGGTTTCACCGTGTTAGCCAGGATGGTCTCCATCTCCTGACCTCGTGATCCGCCCGCCTCGGCCTCCCAAAGTGCTGGGATTACAGGCTTGAGCCACCGCGCCCGGCCCTTGAGTAGACTATTCTTTTTCCAATGAATTATTTTGGTACTTGGTTAAAAAGTAATTGATAACTCTCAGGAGTTATTCCTAATGTTAATAATAATCACTAGAATTTTTGCTGGCTCCTGGTTTATATTAAGAACCTTTGCTCCTTTCCCTTCGAGCACATTTGTTTCAGAGATCATTCCAGGATCTCAAATTTGTAATCTTGATTAACACAACACTGAACACCCTAAGGTGCCAGAAGGGCACTCCAAGTGTGATTATATAAGGGTGTGTGGGTGAATAACTTTGTAAGCTTTCCTAATCTATAAAATGGGGATAATAAGAATACTTGGCTGGGCATGGTAGCTCACACCTGTAATCCCAGCACATTGGGAGATCAAGGTGGGAGGATCACCTGAGGTCGGGAGTTCAAGACCAGCTTGACCAATATGATAAAACCCTGTCTCTACTAAACATACAAAAATTAGCTGGGCATGGTGGCATGCACCTATATTCTCAGCTACTTGGGAGGCTGATACAGGAGAATCGCTTGAACCTGGGAGGCAGAGGTTGCAGTGAGCCGAGATTGTGCCATTGCATTCCAGCCTGGGCAACAAGAGCGAGACTCCATCTCAAAAAAAAAAAAAAGAATACTTGCCCACCGGGTGGTTGTGAGGACTAAAGGAATTTAAAAGGTTGTCAATAGAACTATGCATTAGAGGGAATAATTGTAAAATGTTTTACAGATATAAAGAAGGCAAACTTCAATGCTTTGGCAAAAGTTGGACTAGGATGTCGAAAGCAAGCTTTGCTTTGTGATTAATTAGCTGGGTAACCTTGTGTAATCACTGAAACTCTCCCAGTCTCAATTTCCTGGTCTATTTAATGTAGGTAATGATGCCAAGTCTAATGACCTTTCTGGGTTATTGTGAGATTGAAGCAATGTAGTAGGTGTAAAAGTGGTTTGGAACACTTAACTTGTTATTCTGGGCATTGTAAAGGATTCATAGAGAATTGCTTGCTTTCATTCTAAAAATTGCCTTTGAATTGTTTATAGTGCTGGATTGATTACTTTCCTTGGGGCCAGTCCCAAGTAATGTTTACCACAATAAAACATTAACATGAAATTTTTCACCTTTTACCTGGGTAAGGACCAGAGCCTGATACTTGGCTCAAATAAAGTATTTATGCAGGGTTTAATAACAACCAGGCCCTCAGGGAACTCTCTATTAATAAATAGTTTTGGTGCTGGGATAGAATGTGACCAGGAAGAATATTAACCAGAGTCTTTCTTTTATTGGTCAGTTACAATGTAGAGAAAGTATGTTAGAAAAAAATTATCTCAGATGACCTTATTCACATGGTGGTGGAGTTGGAAGACCACCCCACCTCCCACCCCAGGCAGTCATGGGGAGGAAGACAGTCTGCTCAAGGGAATCCTAATTTGAAGGGAAGAGGACAGTGAATCAAATAAACTAACCATAGTAGTCCATGGCACCTACTCCATTGTTGAGGAAGATACATTTGCAAATTATGAAGTATTTAAGGACCTTTCTTGACATCCTTGTGGGTTGGTTAAGACGAAACTGCCTCTGACAATTAATATTTGGGAGATGCAAGTATGACCCAACAAATATTGACAGGCCATGATAGAATAAAGATCTTTAACTGTCACCCACCATGTTAGAGAGACACCAAAGAGGACCGGACAACTGGAATACCAACAATTCCCGCTGCCAATTTTCTCAGTGCTATTCTAGACTAACTCACACCCGGCTATTTTTCCCCTGTGGGGAACACATTTCACCTGGTGGAGGAAGAGGGCTGGCCTGGGGCAAGAAAATCTCTTGTGAAGAAGGGTGGAATTTTGCAGAGAGGAAGGCAGTGCTCTCATATCAGAATATGAGGATTGCTGGGCACAGTGGCTGGCTCATGCCTGTAATTCCAGCACTTTAGGAGGCCGAGGCGGGTGAATCACTTGAGGTCGGGAGTTCGAGGCCAGCCTGACCAACATGAAGAAACCCTGTCTCTACTAAAAATATAAAATTAGCTGGGCGTGGGTGGCACATGCCTCTAATCCCAGCTACTCAAGAGGCTGAGGCAGGAGAATCACTTGAACCTGGGAGGCAGAGGTTGCAGTGAACCGAGATCGAGCCATTGCACTCCATCCTGGGCAACAAGAGTGAAACTCCGTCTCAAAAAAAAAAAAAGGAGAGAAAATGAAATAAATAAATAAAAGAATATGAGGATCAAGAAATAAGGTTAAGATCTTAGAGCCCCCAAAAGGAAACTCCCTTTGTTTAAACTTTTAGGTGCTTTCCCTGTAAAGTTATACTTTCTATATAGTTTTAAAGTATTTCCCCATAGTCTGCAATTCCCCTTAATTTCCTCCAACAACCTCTCAGTAAAATGTGATACACAGCTGCTTACTAGCTGTGCCTCAGTTTCCAGTTTCTTTATCTGTAAACTGGAGATATCTTCTTCATAGTGTTACCAGTGGAGGGTTTTGACTACAAGTCATCATCCAGGTTCTTGGCATTTTGAACAAAGAATTGAACAAAATGCACAAACAGAACAAAGAATGAAGCAATGGAAACACAGATTTATTGAAATGAAAGTACACTGCACTGAGTGGGAATGATCTAGCAGCTCAAGAGCACTGATTACAGAATTTTCTGGGGTTTAAATACCCTCTAGAGGTTTCCCACTGGTTACTTGGTTTATACCCAGTGTAAATGAAGTACTGGCCTGTGAGCAGTCTGATGGTTTGTGGAAAGTGATCATCAGAGGCTGAATTGCAGTTACAAAGTTACACCCCTACGCAAATGAAGACTGGACCTGCAACCAGTCTGATTGGTTGCAGGAGGGGACCAGTCAGAGGTACTTTCCATTTTTCATCTGCAAGGCAGTGCAAAAGGAGTAGCCTCTGATCCTTTTGTGACTTGAGACTACCATGTTAGAGAGACACCAAAGAGGACCGGACAACTGGAATACCAACAATTCCCGCTGCCAGTTTTCTCAGTGCTATTCTAGACTAACTCACACTTGGCTATTTTTCCCCTGTGGGGAACACATTTCACCTGGTGGAGGAAGAGGGCTGGCCTGGGGCAAGAAAATCTCTTGTGAAGAAGGGTGGAATTTTGCAGAGAGGAAGGCAGTGCTCTCATATCAGAATATGAGGATTCTTAGATGAAGAAAGGTGGGGTTTTCCTTTTGATTCAGTTCTAGGAAGTCAGTTCGAATAGGCCTTAGGTTCCCTGCCTCCAGACCCTTTATTCTCCTGCCTAAATAAGGTTGTCCTGAGGATTTGATGAATTACTGCATGTTAAATATGCTAATAAATGTGAATTAAGTTAGGACACTTGCCGGTGCCTGGCACAGAGAAGTGCTCAGTGTGTGCTAACTGTTGTTGCAGCTGTTAACCACAACACCTTCTCCTCTTCTTCCTCTTCAGGAAGGTCTTTCCGATATTGAGCTATCTTCGGGTATCTTCCTCAAGGCCTTTCAGATATTGAGAGAAGCCAGGGCCACTTTCATTTTTTGAGGCTACTTGTAAGAAAAAATAAGGAAATTACAAAATAAGACTTCAAAATATTGTGGTATGCTTTAAAAATATTTACATAGGCCAGGCTTAGTGGCTCACGCCTATAATCCCAGCACTTTGGAAGGCTGAGGTGGGCGAATCATGAGGTCAAGAGATCGAGACCATCCTGGCCAACATGGTGAAACCCTGTCTCTACTCAAAATACAAAAATTATCTGGGTGCTGTGGCATGCGCCTGTAGTCCCAGCTACTCAGGAGGCTGAGGCAGGACAATCACTTGAACCGGGGAGGCGGAGGTTGCAGTGAGCCAAGATTGCACCACTGCACTCCAGCCTGGTGACAGAGCTTAAAAAAAAAAAAAAAAAAAAAAAAAATTTACATATAGCAAATTAATACTTTGCAACACAAAAAGATACAAGCAATAAATAAAACTGTGCTATTTGCAGGGTATTTACACAGCATACAAATTGCGTACTCTGAACACTGTAGCTCAGGGATTAGATACAACCTTAAAGCTAAACATCAACATCTTCCAGTTCTGTCAGGCTTTCTATCTTTGTATATGACCTCCTTTGGAAATAACTTTTTTTTTTATTCATTTATTTGTTTTAAATTTATTATTATTTTTATTATTTCTGAGATGGAGTCTCACTCTATCACCCAGGTTGGAGTGCAGTGGCATGATCTCTGCTCACTGCAACCTCTGCCTCCTGGGTTCAAGCAATTCTCCTGCCTTAGCCTCCGGAGTAGCTGGGGTTACAGGTGTGCGCCACCATGACCAGCTAATTTTTGTATTTTTAGTAGAGATGGGGTTTCATCATACTAACCAGGCTAGTCTTGAACTCCTGACCTCAAGTGATTCGCCTTCTCGGCCTCCCAAAGTGTTGAGATTACAGGCATGAGCCCCTGCACCCAGCTTGGAAATAACTTTAAAGGGAACTTTTTAGTCTTTTCATGAATTAGTTGCATGTTTTTTTTGTTTTGTGTTTGTTTGTTTGTTTGTTTGTTTGTTTTCTGAGACAGAGTCTCTCTCTGTTGCCCAGGCTGGATTTCAGGGGAACAATCATAGCTCACCACAGCCTAGAACTCCTGGGCTTAAGGGATCCTCCCACCTCAGCCTCCTGAGTAGCTGGAACTACATGTGCATGCCACTCACCTCGACCTCCCAAAGTGCTGGAATTACAGGTGTGAGCCACTGCTTCTGGCCGAAACTCTTTTGCACCCCTCCACACAGATTGATAAAGGGAAATCAGAGGCCCTACTCCTCAGACCCCTCCACACCACATTTGTAGATGGAGGAGTGGCCAGAGAATAAGCAGCTTGAAGGGGCAGTGTCAAGATGATTCTGGAAAGGGCAAACTCCTTTCCTAATATTCATGAGGAAGGTAACAATCTGGAGGGGTAGAAATACTGACATTCTAGTAGTTTGAGTAATGCCTGGTTGTGGAATATTTCAGGAGAGCTGAACTTGAGTTTCCTGGACTGAAGCTTTCATTTTTATCTGTTTTGATGGAAATCTTTCTAAAATGGAGCTACTTCCCTGTATTATTAAAAAGAGCGTAGTGAAAATAAAAAAACAGAACCAAAGCATACTCTCCAAATGAAAACGATTGATATTCTATTCGAGATACCATGTGCAGGTGAATCATGTCTGAGTAGTTTCATTTGACGTAGAGGAGCATCTAGAAACAAAGCGAAAGGTAAGAATGCACACATATTTTCCCGCTCTGTGCTTCCTTCATATTTTCATGTCAGTATCATAACTCAACATTTGTCATCTTGAGGATAGAGAAGGTTTAGTATTCATTGCTATAAAAACAAACCTGCAGAATAAATGTGACTGTAAACACTTCTATTGGATGAGGGCCATTCTTAAGTGGGTTTTTTTGTTTGTTTGTTGTTTTTTGTTTTTGTTTTTGTTTTTTGTCTTTCAAAAATAAAGAGCACCGGCCAGGGCTCACACTTGTAATCCTAGGACTTTGGGAGGTTGAGGTGGGCAGATAGCTTGAACTCAGGAGTTCAAGACGAGCCTAGGCAACATGGCCAAACCCAGTCTCTACAAAATATACCCCAAAAAATTAGCCAGTTGTGGTGGTGCATGCCTATTATCCCAGCTATTCAGGAGGCTGAGGTACGAGGATCACTTGAACCTAGGAGGTGAGGTGAAGGTAGCAGTGAGTCGAGAGGCTCACACCTGTGGACCCAGCTACTCGTTGGGAGACTGAGATGTGAGGATTGCTTGAGCCTGGGAGGCAGAGGTTGCAGTGAGTGGAGATCAGACTACTCCACTCCAACCTGGGTGATAGAATGAGACCCCGCCTCAAATAAATAAAAAATTAAATAAATAAATAAATAAAGCACTAACAGAAGACAAGGCAAAGTAAGCTACTAAAACAAAGAAAGAAAACTGGAGGTTTTTTTCCAGATTGAGGCTGTCTCTTGACTCAAGGATCTGCCATTATTTCATTCTTTTTTGGGCTCCAGATGCAGAAAGGGGTAAGGGAAAGGACATACACGTTGTAGACCAAAATCTTAGGTGCTGGTCTATCTCAGGTCCTCACCAGCTTGTAGTTTTAGGCATCTGAGTCTTAGATTTCCTATATGTAAAATGTGGATGACCCATTTTCCCCTGCTCCAGGAAAGTTATAAAAATGAAATGCAATAGAGATTTTTAACTATAAATATAGACGGATAATGTTGCCTAGGGCCCGCCCTGGAACCTCGCTGGTTCTCTACAAAGGGTAACTTCTATTACTTGTTAGCCATGCTTTATTTCCAATTTTGCTCCTTTAGTACATTAGTCTTCCCTATTTTCATCTCAATGTTTTTGCCTTTGCCCAAAGGGATGCATGACATAATCATCCATCTATCCTTCTGTTCATTTATTCATTTATAACCATTTTATCGTGGAAAATTTTACATAAACATAAAGGTAGAGAGAATGGTATAACAGACCCCGAGGTACCCATCACCCAGATACAACCACTGACTCATTGCTGCTTTTATTTCACCTATACTCCCTCTGTCTCCTCCCGTACTGAATTACTTTGAAATAGATTCCAGACATCAAATCATCCATGTAAATGTATCAATATGTATCTCTAAAAGACCACGACTGGTTTAAAAAACGTAACCACAATGCCATTATCAATCTAAAAATAACAATAATTCCTTAGTATTGTAAAACAATTCAGAATCGGTTAACGCTCAGATTTCCCAATTGTCTCATAGCGTATCTTTTTAAAAAGTATTTGTTTTTCCGGGTGTGGTGGCTCACGCCTGTAATCCCAGCACTTTGGGAGGCTGAGACAGGCGGATCACCTGAGGTCGGGAGTTCAAGACCAGCCTGACCAATATGGAGAAACCCCATCTCTACTAAAAATGCAAAAAAAAAGAATTATCCGGGCATAGTGGCGCATGCCTGTAATCCCAGCTACTCGGGAGGCTGAGGCAGAAGAATCGCTTGAACCCGGGAGGCGGAGGTTGCAGTGAGCCGAGATGGCACCATTGCACTCCAGCCTGGGCAACAAGAGCAAAACTCCGTCTCAAAAAAAAAAAAAAAAAAAAAGCCAGGTGTGGTGGTGCAGGCTTGTAATCCCAGCTACTTGGGAGGCTGAGGCAGGAGAATCGCTTGAACCTCGGAGGCGGAGGTTGCGGTCAGCCGAGATCACACCATTGCACTTTAGCCCGGGCAACAAGAGCAAAACTATGCCTCAAAAAAAAAAAAAAAAAAAAAAAAAACTGTCCAAAAAAAAAAAAAAAAGTATTTGTTTTAATTGGGATTCGCACAAGGCCCACATCTAGCATTTGGTTTATATAGTTCTTAAATCTCTGGTGATCTACAGGCACCCTCCGACCTCTCTTTTCTTCTTTCTCTTTCTCTCTCTCTCTCTTTCTTTCTTTCTTTCTTTCTTTCTCTTTCTTTCTCTCTCTCTCTCTCTTTCTTCCCTCCCTTTCTCTCTCTCTCTCTCTCTCTCCCCCTCTCTCTCTCTTTCTTTCTTTGTTTCTTTCACAGTTTAACCTCATCACCTAGGCTGGAGTGCGGTGGTGCCATCTTGGCTCACTGCAACCTCCACCTCTTGGGTTCAAGCGATTCTCTTGCCTCAGCCTCCAGAGTAGCTGGGATTACAGGCATGCATGACCAAGTCCAGCTAATTTTTGTATTTTTAGTAGAGACAGGGTTTCACCATGTTGGCCAGGCTGGTCTCAAATTCTTGGCCTCAAATGATCCATCCACCTCTGCCTGCCAAAGTGCTGGGATTACAGGCGTGAGCCACCATGCCTGGCCCTTTTTTTCTGTCCTTGCAGTTTACTTTTTATAGAAAAAGGTCAATTGTCAGGAAGAGTTTTTCAAATTCTGAATTTTGCTGATTGCATTCCCTTTGTGTTGTTTAACATGTTTTTCTTCCCTCTATATTCTCTGTAAACTGGTATTTAGTTCTGAATGCTTGATTTGATTCACACTCTTGGTTTTGTTTGTTTGCTTTTTTTGACAGAATCTCATTCTGTTACCCAGGCTAGAGTGCTATTGCACAGTCTTGGCTCACTGCAACCTCCACCTCCCCAGTTCAAGTGATTCTCCCGCCTCAGTCTCCTGAGCAGCTGGAATACCGGCGCCCGCCATTATGCCTGGCTAATTTTTGTATTTTTAGTAGAGAGGGGGTTTCACCATGTTGGCCATGCTGGTCTCAAACTCCCGACCTCAGGCAATCTGCCTGCCTCAGCCTCCCAAAGTGCTGGGATTACAGGCAAGAGCCACCATACCCGGCCTCACATTCTAGTTTTTTATTTTATTTTTATTTTTTGAGACAGAGGCTTGCTCTTGTCATCCAGGCTGGAGTGCAATGGCAGGATCTTGGCTCATTGCAACCTCCGCCTCCTGGGTTCAAGTGATTCTCCTGCCTCAGCCTCCTGACTAGCTGGTATTACAGGTACCCACCACCACACCCGGCTAACTTTTGTATTTTTAGTAGAGACGGGATTTCATCATGTTGGCCAGGCTGGTCTCGAACTCCTGACCTCATGATCCACCCACCTCGGCCTCCCAAAGTGCTAGGATTACAGGCCTGAGCCACCGCACCCGGCCTCACATTCTAGTTTTTGACAAGACTATTTTGTGGGTGGTGTTATGGGCTGAATTGTACCCCTGCAAAATTCATATGTAGAGGTTCTATCCCACAGTACCTTGGACTGTGACTGTATTTGAAGATGAGGTTTTTTAAGAGGTAATTTGATTAAAATGTAGTCATTAGGATAGGTCCTACTCCCATATGACTGGTGTGCTTTTCAGAAGAGGAAATCTGGACACAGACAGTTACAAAGGAAAGGCCGCATGAAGACACAGAGAGAAGATGACCATCTGTAAGCCAAGGGCAGAGGCCTCAGAAGAAATCAACCCTGCCTGTGCCTTGATCTTGGACTTTTAGCGTCTAGAACTGGAGAAAATGAATTTCTGTTGTTTAAGCCACCCAGTCTGTGGCACTGTGTTACAGCAGCCCTAGAAACTAGTACAGGTGGTGATGGGAATGTCCATTAGGAGGCACGTAGTGTGGGATGTCTCTTTCTATGGTAATATTAGCTGCCATTGATCATTGTTTCCTAGATCCATTATCTCATTTGGAGTTTGCAAAAGTGGTCAGGTTCTAATTCTATTATTATTATTATAATATACATTTTTTGAGACAAAGTCTCACTCTGTTACCCAGGCTGGAGTGCAGTGGCCTGATCTCAGCTCACTGCAACCTCTGCCTTTTGGACTCAAGCGATTCTCCCACCTCAGCCTCTGGAGTAGCTGGGACTACAGGCACATGCCACGGTCCCTGGCTAATTTTTTTATTTTTGATAGAGATGGAGTTTTGCCGTGCTGGCCAGGCTGGTCTTAAACTCCTGGGCTCCAGTGATTGGCCTGCCTCAGCCTCCCAAAGTGCTGGGACCACAGGCATCAGCCACTATGCCCGGCCGGTCATGCTCTAAATCTATCATTCCTTTTCATATCTTTTAACTGGAATTCTTTTCTAAAGATGATTTTTTCCATCATCAATTATTTAGAAATTCTGAGAACAAGGATAAATACTTGATTCTGTCTATTTACAGGTATTCAGAATAATGAGTTGGTTCCCTAGTATCTTTCAAAAGTGAGTAGTGTTGTTTTTTTTTTTTTTAATGAACTCATGATGTTTAATACATTTGACCTGTTTCAATCAATTAGTTATTGCTCTTTTTGATATTTACATTATCCCAGTTTTTGCCATGGGAGCTTTTTCACCATAGCTGCTAAGTTCTTCTGATACAACACAAGTCTTCTTTAATACTGCTTCCTTAGACCAGGCGGGTGGCTCACGCCTGTAATCCCAGCACTTTGGGAGGCTGAGATGGGTGGATCACCTGAGGTCAGGAGTTCAAGACCAACCTGACCAACATGCAGAAACCCTGTCTCTGGTAAAAATGCAAAATTAGCTGGGCTTGGTAGCACATGCCTGTAATCCCAGCTGCTTGGGAGGCTGAGGCGGGAGAATCGCTTGAACCTAGGAGACAGAGGTTTCGGTGAGCCTAGATCTCACTATTTCACTCCAACCTGGGCAACAAGAGTGAAACTCTGTCTCAAAACAAACAAACAAACAACAGCAACATATATATACATATATATATATGGCTTCCTTGCTTTTTATTACAACATGATATCCAGGGTTATCTTCATTTTGGGCAGGCCCCAACATTAGTCAATCTTCTTTTTTTTTCTTGAGACAGATTCTTGCTCTTTTGTGCAAGCTGTAGTGCAATGGTGCAATGGTGCAATCTTGGCTCGCTGCAATCTCCGCCCCCCAGGTTCAAGCAATTCTTCTGCCTCAGCCTCCTGAGTAGCTGGGACTACAGGTGCACACTGCCACACCTGGCTAATTTTTGTTTACATTTTGTTTGTTTGTTTTTTTTTTTGAGATGGAATCTCACTCTGTTGCCCAGGCTAGAGTGCAGTGGCACCATCTTGGCTCACTGCAACCTCTGCCTCCCAGGTTCAAGCAATTCTCTTGCCTCAGCCTCCCGAGTAGCTGGGATTTCACTATGTTGCCCAGGCTGGTCTCAAACTCCTGACCTCAGGTAACCCTCCTGCCTCGGCCTCCCAAAGTGCTGGGATTACAGGCATGAGCCACAGCGTCTGGCCTTAATTTTTGTATTTTTAGTGGGAGTTTCACCATGTTGGCCAGGCTGGTCTCAAACTACTGACCTCGGGTGATCCGCCCCCCTCAGCCTCCCAAAGTGCTGGAATTACAGGTATGAGCCACCACACCCGGCTGAGTCAAAAATTTCTCTAAGGAAATCGTATTTAAATGCCACAATCTGAGTATTAGCAGTGCTCATTTCCATTGGGTTTAGTATTACTTCTAGGACTTTTTCATTGACGGAGCTTGGAAATACTTTTTATTTTTAAGAGGAAAGGCAAGAGTTTGTAATAATTCAAAATTTATCATTACAGGGTATTAATTCTTTGATTTTTTATTTGTATTTTTTTCTCCTATTCTGAAAATCTTGATTCTTAATATTAACAGTGGCTTATGGCTGGGCACAGTGGCTCACACCTGTAATCTCAGCACTTTTGGAGCCTGAACGGGGAGGATCGCTTGAGCACAGGAGTTCGAGACTAGCCTGGGTAACATGACAAGACTCCTTCTCTACAAAACATACAAAAATTAGCTGGGTATGGTGGTGCACACCTGTAGTGGCAGCTACTTGGGTGGCTGAGATGGGAAAATCATTTGAGCCTGAGAGGGGGAGGTTGCAGTGAACTATGATCAAGCCACTGAACTCCAGCCTAGACAACAGAGCAAAAAAAATTTTTTTAAACCCAGAAAACAAACAAACAAAAATGACATACTTGCTTTATCCTACAATGAGCATAACAGCTTCAGAATAATAATAGCAAAATTACTCCTAACAATGTAATTACTGAAAATAGTTTAAGATTATTTTTGTAGTTTTTTCTCTCCTTTGAGATATTCCACTGGGATATGTAGTCAGATTACTAAAGCCATGTGAAATAATTCCTTTCAAAGTGCTGTTAGTTTTTGTAAACTAATAGTTTTGTGAAATAAAAGGGAGTACTTCTATATTTATTAGCTAATCACTTAAACAATACGGTTGAAAGTCAAATCTATGAAATAAGTTATATTAAGAAGACTAGTTTCTCACCTTATCCCTTCTACCTCAATGAGTAAAACTTATCCCTTCTTCCTCAATGAGTAAAACTCTGTTTCAAATATATATAAGCATATTATACACATGTGTGTGTAGGTTCATGTAAAATACTTACAAGTACGTACATATTTGCAAGCATATCTTTTTTTTTTTTTTTTTTTTTTTTGAGACAGTTTCACTCTTGTTGCCCAGGCTGGAGTGCAAAGGTGTGATCTCATCTCACTGCAACTTCCACCTCCCAGATTAAAGTGATTCTCCTGTCTCAGCCTCCAAAGTAACTAGGATTACAGACATGTGCCGCTGCACTCAGCTAATTTTTGTATTTTTAGTAGAGATGAGGTTTCACCATGCTGGCCAGGCTAGTCTTGAGCTTCTGACCTCAGGTGATCTGCCCATCTTGGCCTTTCAAAGTGCTGGGATTACAGGCATGATCCACCACGCCCTGCCAAGTGCATATGTATCTAAACAGTAGCTTATTAAAATATTTGTCTCTGCTTTGCTTTCTCATTCGTTGTTATACCTTAGATATCACTTCACAGCATTTTTACAACTCCATTGCAGGCATGTGCTATTATTTATTCAGTCAAGTTTATACAGTTTCCAGTCTTTTGCTATTCTTATTAATGCCAGCTTATACTTGGCATAGTATATGTGCAGCTTTTCATATTTCTGTAAGTGTATTTTGGGGACAGATACGTGGGTTTCTGGGTCAAAGAAAAAATGCAAAGGAAAAAACTTTTTTTTTTTTTTTTTTTTTTTTTTTTTTTTTGAGTCTCACCGTGTTACCCAGGCTGGAGTCCCTCCCAGGTTCAAGAGATTCTTGTGCCTCAGCCTCCTGAATAGCTGGGACTACAGGCATGTGCCACCATGCCCAGCTAATTCTTTTATTTTTAGTAGAGATGGGGTTTTACCGTGTCCAGCTAATTTTTGTATTTTTAGTAGAGACAGGGTTTCATCATTTTGGCCAGAATGGTCTCAAATTTCTGGTCACAATTGATCTGCCCACCTTGCCCTCCCAAAGTGCTAGGTTACAGGTGTGAACCACCACACCCAGCTGCAAAGGAAACTTACAAATCTTGCCAATTATCTTCTATAGGAATTGTACCCTTTTGCCTTCCTGCCATCGACAAATGAAAAGATCTCTTTCAGAATGCCACCACAGAACATGTTATCAATCTTTTGGATTTTTTTTGGCCATCCAATAGATGAGAAATGGTATCTTATCATGGCTTCACACCACATTTCTCTCCTTATGAGCAAGATTGATTTTTTCATGTGTTTAAAAGTCATTCACGGCCGGGCGCGGTGGCTCAAGCCTGTAATCCCAGCACTTTGGGAGGCCGAGACGGGCGGATCACGAGGTCAGGAGATCGAGACCATCCTGGCTAACACAGTGAAACCCCGTCTCTACTAAAAAGTACAAAAAACTAGCCGGGCGAGGTGGCGGCGCCTGTAGTCCCAGCTACTTGGGAGGCTGAGGCAGGAGAATGGCGTGAACCCGGGAGGCGGAGCTTGCAGTGAGCTGAGATCCGGCCACTGCACTCCAGCCCGGGCGACAGAGCGAGACTCCGTCTCAAAAAAAAAAAAAAAAAAAAAAAAAGTCATTCACATTTCTCTTTTTTATAACCTGTGTTCTTGTCTCTCATCTATTTTGCTATAGGGTTGGTCTTTTCTCTATATTTAGCTCTTTCTTTGTGAATGATCAGCAAACTGGGGTCCATCATTAACAACTGTGGTGGACGCCTTTCCTGGCTGCTCCTTTCTGTGATCTCCAGGCCTCTCAGGTCCCTGCTGCCATCCTGTTCAGTCCTTAGGCCTTTAGAACAACACTCAGCTGTGTACTTCCTGCAACTGTGCTATTGTCCTCGCAGACCAGGTGGTGGGAGCACAGCAAGATAAACAAAAGCAGCGGGTGTTCTCCCCACGTTGTTGGGACTACAGCCCCTCTGATTGGAGAGGGCGGTTCACCTCTTCAGAAGGTTAGGCCCCGGGCGCCTCTGCTGCTGTTACTGTGGCTATCATTGCAACTGTTGTGACCATCGGGTTGCCTTGGGCTGGCATATGAGAGAACAGAGAAAAGAAAAGACAAATCTTTTTTTTTTTTTTTTTTTTTTGAGACGGAGTCTCGCTGTGTCATCCAGGCTGGAGGGCAGTGGAACAATCTCAGCGCACTGCAACCTATGCCTCCTGGGCTCAAGTGATCCTCCTGCCTCAGCATCCCAAGTAGCTGGAATTACAAGTGCGTGCCACCTCACCCGGCTAATTTTTGTATTTTTAGTAGAGACAGGGTTTCACCATGTTAGCTAGCTGGTCCTGAACTCCTGCCCTCATGATCCACCCACCTTGGCCTTTGAAAGTGCTGGGATTACAGATATCAGCCACTGCGCCCAGTCATGAAAAGAAGAATCTTAATTCTACTTAGCATTAGGCATTCCTTTCTCTCTCCTGAAGCTGAAACTAGAGGGGCTCTCCTGCCTCTGAGTGCCCAGTGCCCAACTCTGGCCATCAGGATGTCTTGAAATCAGAACAACAAAAAAAAAGGGAAATCCACAGCTGGTTCAGTGGTATTTCAGGTTACGGTCTTCTCCAATCTGCCTTCTGGTGCTTAAATTAAGAAAGCTCCATGCTTGGCCGGGCGCGGTGGCTCAACCCTGTAATCCCAGCACTTTGGGAGGCCGAGGCGGGTGGATCACGAGGTCAGGAGATCAAGACCATCCTGGCTAACATGGTGAAACCCCGTCTCTACTAAAAATACAAAAAACTAGCCGGGCGTGGTGGTGGGCGCCTGTAGTCCCAGCTACTCGGAGGCTGAGGCAGGAGAATGGCATAAACCCGGGAGGCGGAGCTTGCAGTGAGCCGAGATCGCGCCACTGCACTCCAGCCTGGGTGACACAGCGAGACTCCGTCTCACCCCCCAAAAAAAAAAAAAAAAAAAAAAAAAAAAAGAAAGCTCCATGCTTTCTGCCTAGGTTTTATAGTTACATTCATGGGGAGAGACAGGATGGAATGTGCTTACACGGTCTTACCTGGAACAGGAACTGCTGCCTCAGGGATTTTGCACTTATTTTCTTCCCGGCTTGAAATAATTTTCACATAGATCATTGATTGTCAAACTCCTACTCATATTTCAAGTTTTACCTCAAATGTCACCTGCCCGGAGAATCCTTTCTTGACCGCCCTCCTTAAAGTGGCCTTCTTAAACCCACACACTCCTTGCTACATCATGCTGTTGTATTGCCTTCACAGCATCCAGCACTACTTGAATTTATCTTGTATGTGTGTTTCTTGCTTCAAGGCTGTTCTCCCCCTGACCTTCACCCTCTCCTCCCTGAAGGCAAGCACCTATCTTGCTAATTACTTTCTTACCTGTGTTTAGAATATTGACAGGTAGAGAGTGCCCAGCAAAATACATGTTAAGTAAAGGAATGGAAAGCAATTAAAGCTGGGCATGGTAGCTCATGCCTGTAATCTCAGCACTTTCAGAGGCCGAGCAGGAGCATCCCTTGAGCCCAGGGATTGGAGACCAGCAAAATACCTGCAATACCAGCAATACCTGGGCAATATAGTGAGACCTTGTCTTTACAAAAACTAAATAAATTAAATTCAATTAAAGAATTTAGCAGCATTTGAGTAAAATAATATTTGTTGGCTAATGTCTGAAGGAGACAATTTTACTGCAGATGAGGCCACAGACATGGGACAGCAGGTCTAGGCAGTGCCATTCACTAGACAGGGATGGCTGGAGGGCAGGGGTGAGAATCCGAGACTGTGGCCCCTGTCCTGGCTTTGCCACTAACTTGCTAACTTGCTCTGGAGATTCTGGAAAATCACTTCATCTCTTTGGGCCTTAATCTCCTCGACTGAGAAATACTAGAGTAAGATTTTTTAAGCCTTAAAGTCCTTTCAACTTCAGCACCTTAGGCTTCTCAAGCATTTAAGTCAACTTAAATGCCTTTCAGTTTAGTTACAGAATCCAGAAGGATTAGTTATGCCAGAAGAATCTGTCTCTGCAATATGAAATCTTCTTTTGGCAAGAAAGGGAATGAGATAATTACGGCAAGAATTCTCCTTAGATCCTGACTTAAAAGGACCTGGTTGCTCCCAGGAGTATACATCTATTTTAACAATTATTTTTTTCTTCTCCAATTTCGTGTATAACATCGATGCAGAATATAAGACCCCACTTAGGTACTGTAGTGTCTTTTGGCTTTCGGAGTTGTTGGGTGGGTCATTTTCCAGATTCCCCATATACACAGCACACAGAGAAAGAGGGCGTTGCTTGAAATTTTTGGCACCACCAACCCATCTCCTCCCTCAAACATTTTTCCAAGCACTGACACTCTGGTTGGGTCTGGAGTATTAGAGTCACACCTCTGCTTCCCACTGTGATGGGTATGGACACAGAGATCCTATTGTTTTTAGTTTACTGCGGACATCATGGGCCCCTCCAATTTGGCGTAGACATTTTGGTTTCCACTAAGTTCTCCAGGAGATGTATTTAGGAGACACACAGGCCAGATCCAAACATGCTAAGGCACCTGGAAGGCTGCTTCAGGAATGTGGTAGTGTACAAATAAATTACTCTGCTATTTCTTCTCTCTAGTGTTAATATGTGAATCATATTCAAGTTATTTGCCACAATGGAATGAATAGCCTTTTTCAGCAAAGTTAGAAAAGAGCCTTTTTCTCCCTTTCCCTGGTTTCCCTCACATTTTTATCTGTTTCTCTGGGCCTGAATAGTCATTTACCTGTTTATCTTTTATCTGTTTATCTGGGCCTGGATAGTCATTCACTCACAGGACATTTGCAACGTTCTAGATACTGTCTAGCCCATGAGATGAATCTGCATTCAAGGAGAGCTTTTGCTTTCCTTCATAAATATTTTGACATTTTATTGCTAGTCAGTTCTTCCATTGCTACATCTCTGAATCTCTGATAATATAGTACCAGTGGTTTCCTTAATATGAAGCTAATAAAATTGTCAAAGCATTTTTAAATGACCTGTGTAATTATAAGATAGCACTGCTGTTGGGCAGTGGGGTATAATTTGGTTTCGTTGTCATAAAGTATTGAAGTGAGAAAGTTTATACCCTGCATGTTCTATCTGGAAAGAATTACTTTTCATTACTTGTGTGGGCTTTTATTTTTTTTATTTTTATTTTTCTAGATGAGGTCTTGTTCTGTTGCCCAGGCTAGAGTGCAGTGCACAATCACGGCTCACTGATGTCTTGACCTTCCAGGCTCAAACAATCCTCCCGCCTCAGCCTCCCAAGTAGCTAGGACTACAGGTGCATGCCAGCATCCCCAGGTAATTAAAAAAAAAAAAATTTTTAGAGATGGGTTCTCCCTGCATGGCCCAGGCTGTTGTCAAACTCCTGGCCTCATGTGATCGTCCTGCCTCAGCCTCCCGAAGTGCTGGGATTATAGGCATGAGCCATCGAGTCTGGCTGGCCCATATTAAGAAATGATGGAGAGTTTAAAAAATGAGGCCGGGTGTGGTGGCTCACACCTGTAATCCCAGCACTTTGGGAAACTGACGTGGGTGGATTACGTGAGGTCAGGAGTTGGAGACCAGCCTGGCCAACATGGTGAAACCCCGTCTCTACTAAATATACAAAAAAATTAGCTGGGTGTGGTGGTAGGTGCCTGTAATCCCAGCTACTAGGGAGACTGAGGCAGGACAATTGCTTGAACCCCGGAGGTAAAGGCTGCAGTGAGCCGAGATCACGCCATTGCACTCCAGCCTGGGTGACAAAAGTGAAACTCCGTCTCAAAACAGAAACAAAAACAAAAACAAAAAATGAAGCGCAAAGTGGGTGGAGGGCACGGGGAGGGAGAGCATTAGGACAGATACCTAATGCATGCGAGGCTTAAAACCTAGATGATGGGTTGATAGGTGCAGCAAACACCTATTTAGGTATAGGTATACCTTTGGCACATGTATACCTACGTACCAAACCTGCATGTTCTGCGCGTGTATCCTAGAACTTAAAGTAAAATTAAAAAAAAAAAAAATGAAGTGCATAATAAGCACACTTTAAGTTTAGAGATATTCATTACGGTGGTATTTGCCAAGCAAAAAATTAAATATGATCTGAATAGAGAACTGATTAAATAAATTAGAAGAGAATTCATTAGAGCTATTACAATTATTTTAGAGTTGCAATAATATTAGAATGGGCTTATATTATTAAATAAAAGAATTAAGTTACAGCAGCATATGATTCAATTTCCTTTTTAAAATTATAAATAGCTGGGCTCAGTGGCTCACGCCTGTAATCCCAGCACTTTGGGAGGCCGAGACAGGCGGATCACGAGGTCAGGAGTTCAAGACCATCCTGGACAATATGGTGAAACCTCGTCTCTACTAAAAATACAAAAATTAGCCAGGCGTGGTGGCACTCGCCTGTAGTCCCAGCTACTCGAGAGGCTGAGGCAGAAGAATTGCTTGACCTCCGGAGGCGGAGGTTGCAGTGAGCTGAGATCGTTCTACCACACTCCAGCCTGGGTGACAGAGGGCGACTCTGTCTCAATAAATAAATAAATAAATAAATAAATAAATAAATAAATAAATCATACAAATAAATAATAAAAAATAAATATATTTGTTAGAAATATGTAAAAATGTAAAAACCGTATAAAAATTATTTACATGTGGACCAGGTGCTGTGGTTCACGCCTGTAATCATAACATTCTGGGAGGCTGAGGCTGGAGGATCACTTGAGCCCAGGAGTTTGAAACCAGCTCAGGAAGCATAGTGAGACTGCGTTTCTACAAAACATTTTAAAAATTAGCTGGGTGCGGTGGTGCATGTCTGTAGTCCCAGCTACGCATGAGGCTGAGGTAGGAGCACCATTTAAGCCCAGAAGTTGGAGGCTGCAGCGAGCTATGATCATGTGATTGCATTCCAGCCTAGGTGACAGAATGAGACCCTGTCGCTAAAATAAATACATTGTGTGTGTGTGTTTTTTAGGGGGATGGCTAGAGATGGGGGTCTCGCTATATTGCCTAGGCTGGTCTTGAACTCCTGGGCTCAAGCAGTCCCCCTGCCTTAACCTCCCAAAGTGCTGGGATTATAGGTGTGAGGCACCATTACCATCCTAAAATAAATAAATTGAAAATAAAAATAATTACCAGCGTATAGTTTATATATGTATATATTTACCAACATGAAAGAAAATATAAATTTTCCATAAATAATAGTAATCAGTGTTTATCTTTAGGACTCTGGAGCTGGCCTGCATGGATACAAATCTTGGTTCTACCATTTGCTGGCTCTGTGACCTTTTTCAAATTTCATAACCTCTACATACCTCAATTTCCTCTCTGCACAATGGGGATGACAAAAATTGTACCTACCATGGCCAGTCATGGTGGCTTTTGCCTGTAATCCCAGCATTTTGGGAGGCCGAGACAGGCAGATCACCTGAGGTCAGGAGTTCGAGATCAGCCTGACCAACATGGAGAAACCCCATCTCTACTACAAATACAAAATTAGCCAGGTGTGGTGGTGCCTGACTGTAATCCCAGCTACTCAGGAGGTTGGGGCAGGAGAATCTCTTGAACTCGGGAGAGGAGGTTGCAGTGAGCCGAGATCACGCCATTGCACTCCAGCCTGGGCAACGAGGGAAATTCTGTCTAAAAAAAAAAAATTGTACCCACCTTCTGGAATTGTTTTGAGTAATAAGTTAGTTAAAACAGAAAAACTGAGGCCGGGCGCGGTGGCTCACGCCTGTAATCCCAGCACTTTGGGAGGCCGAGGCGGGCAGATCACAAGGTCAGGAGATCGAGACCATCCTGGCTAACATGGTGAAACCCCGTCTCTACTAAAAATGCAAAAAATTAGCCGGGCGTGGCAGCAGGCACCTGTAGTCCCAGCTGAGGCAGGAGAATGATGTGAACCCGGGAGGCGGAGCTTGCAGTGAGCCGAGATCGCACCACTGCACTCCAGCCTGGGCGACTGAGCCAGACTCCGTCTCAAAAAACAAACAAACAAACAAACAAACAGAAAAACTGGCCAGGCGTGGTGGCTCATGCCTGTAATCCCAGCACTTTGGGAGGCCCAGGTGGGCAGATCACCTGAGGTCAAGGAGTTTGAGACCAGCCTGGGCAACATGCTGAAACCCCATCTCTGCTAAAAATACAAAAATTAGACAGCTGGTGGGCACCTGTAATCCTACTTGGGAGGCTGAGACATGAGAATTGCTGGAACCCGGGAGGCAGAGGTTGCAGTGAGCTGAGATTGTGCCACATCACTCCAGCCTGGATGATAGAGTGAGACTCAGTCTAAAAAAAAAACACACACAAAAAAAACAAAACAGGAAAAGTGCTAAAATAGTGTGCCAGGCACATAGTACACACAATATAAGTATCATTAAAATTTCTAGTATTATCCATATTATTAGCAATGAACATGTAATGTAGTCTTCTATCCCTAGGAAACAATTCAGTAAATATTATTTTTTAACCAAAAATATACTGCATTATTGAGGCAATCTTTACAGAAATGTATCCCCCTTGTATCATAAACGTTTGAGTTAGCAGGAAATGACAATCTAATTAACATATTTTAGGTTTTTGTAATAAATTATTTAAAAGCTATTAATAAGTTCACATTTTTTCTGTCCATTTATTATCAAATATAAGCAGAGAATGAAGAGTTTCTCCTCCTGCAAAATTGTCAAACTTTTGCATTCATCAGAATCAACTAGGGTCTGATTAAAATACATATTGCTTGCTGGGCTCCACCCCAGAGTTTCTGATTCAATAGATCTGGAGTGAGGCCTTGGAATTTGCATCTCTAACAAATTTCCAAGTGATGCTGCTGCTGCTGGTTCAGGACCGTACTTTGAGAACCACTGACCTACAGCACCAAATGCAGAGATCATAGGAAAAACCTATGACAAGGAAATCAGCACCCTGGGCTTTCGATCACTTCCAGATGTATGATATTCTTTCTTCCCTCCATCGCTTTCTTCCTTCCACAAACACTCATGGGGCACCTACCATGAGCCAGGCATTGTGTTTGGTGCTGGGGATTAAAAGCTTTTGCTTAAGGCTGGGCATGGTGGCTCATGCCTATAATCCTAGCACTTTGGGAAGCCAAGATGGGATGATGGGTTGAGGCCAGGAGTTCAAGACCAAACTGGCCAACATAGTAAGACCCCATCTCTAAAAAAAAAAAAATTAAAATTTTTGCTAACTGGGGTCTTATGGTTATAAGGAATCTTAAGCAAGTTACTTAATCAGCTCTCCAATAGCTCAACCAGGAAATGAAGAGTATAATCATAAATTTATATTAATGGCAATTATTGAACATTTACTATGTCCCAGACTCTATGAAAAGCAAAAAGAAAAAAAATTTATTTTTATAACGTTTTCAGTATGCAAAGAATATCCATAAACATCATCTCAATCGAACTTCACACTAAACATTTGTAGTAGAAAAGACATGATGAACCCTGTTTCACAGATGAACCAACCAGAGAAAGCATGGAGAGACCAGGAGGTTTGCCTGAGCTGGAAAGTAGCCAAGAGGGACTTGAACTCCGATCCTTGCTTCCCAATCCAAAGGTTTTTTTTTTTTTTTGAGACGGAGTCTGGCTCTGTCGCCCGGGCTGGAGTGCAGTGGCGCGATCTCAGCTCACTGCAAGCTCCGCCTTCCGGGTTTACGCCATTCTCCTGCCTCAGCCTCCCGAGTAGCTGGGACTACAGGCGCCCGCCACCTTGCCCGGCTAGTTTTTTTTTGTATTTTTTAGTAGAGACGGGGTTTCACCGTGTTAGCCAGGATGGTCTCGATCTTCTGACCTAGTGATCCGCCCGTCTCGGCCTCCCAAAGTGCTAGGATTACAGGCTTGAGCCACTGCGCCCGGCCCAAAGTTTTTCATCTATATACTTCATCAACTAAATTTTCTCTAAGTGTCCTTCTTGCTCCCTTAGTGACTTGGTAGTAAATATTGGTTAAGTCAAATGGTGACCATTTTTACCTATGGTTTGAAAGCAGTGGATGATACTTTTAGATAAGCATAAACATTGGAAACATATTTCACATCATCGGTAATGCAAGTCAGCAAGTATTTATTGAGTAGATAACATGTAATAGTGATGCATTTGATATACTAAGGGCTGGAGATTATATATATATGTATATGTATATATGTGTGTGTGTGTGATTTTGTGTTTGAAGGCTCTCAAAGTCTAGGAGGACAGATAAATAAACAAGAAATATAATGCTACAATAAAATGTGGTAAGGACAATGACTGAAGAATGCCTAGGGTACAAGGGGGCCACAGAGTGAGGACACAAACGCAGCCTGGGGAAAGGATTGGGGAGCTTTCCTAGGGAAGCTCGTGGCTCAGCTGATTTGTGTGAGGGGAATAATTTGCATAGCAAAAGGGGTAGGGAACAGGTGATCATGGTAGAGGGACTCTACATGCTAAGGCTCTGCGGTGTAAAACAGCAGGGCATGTTCAGGGCATTGTAAGTTCTTTGATGGACCTCATCTATGATGTGTGACAGTACATAGTCTGCAGAGGTCGGGAGGGGCTAGATCCCTTAGGTCCTAGTAAGGAACATTTGGATACCTCCTATATGTGGCAGGAAGACTGTGTTATGTATCATAGAAGTTCCAAGCTTGGGCTTTGGAATCGGACATGTTTTTTTTTTTTAAGACGGAATTTTGCTCTTGTTACCCAGGCTGGAGTGCAATGGCGTGATCTTGGTTCACTGCCACCTCCCCCTCCCTGGGATCAAGTGATTCTTCTGCCTCAGCCTCCAGAGTAGCTGGGATTACAGGTGTGTGCCACCATGCTCAGCTAATTTTTGTAATTATTTTTGTAATTACTAGTAATTTTTGCCACCACACCTGGCTAATTGTTGTAATTATTTTTGTAATTACTAGTAATTTTTGCCACCACACCTGGCTAATTTTTGTAATTATTAGTAGAAATGGGGTTTCACCAGGTTGGCCAGGCTGGTCTTGAACTCATGACCTCAGGTGATCCACCTGCCTTGGCCTCCCAAAGTGCTTGGATTGTAGGCATGAGCCACTGTGCTGGCCAGACAACATGTTCTTGACCCCAGTTCTTTTACATATTAGCTAATGATCTTGAGCAATTTAATCTCTCTGAATTGTATGTCTACAACTGGGAAATGGGGATAAAAATGCCTACTTCGATGGGTTGTTGAGAATAAATAAGGTAACGCATGCACAGATCTTGATACAATGCTTACTGCAAAATAGGCTCTCAATAAATGGTAATATAAGATGATGATGATAGTTACTAGTTATTATAAACAACAGCCTATCTTTGTATCATATTGTAATTATACTAAAAAGTAAACGTGATGGTGATTCCTTGAGAATTTACTATTTTAGAGGCCATGTTGGCATGGGCAAAGAAAGCATGAACAACTTGTGTAAGCGACTTTGCATTTCTATGCCTATCAACAAAGATTTACTGTTATTTACCAAAAGTGGGATGATATGGTTTAGCTGTGTCCCTACCCAAAATCTCATCTTGAATTGTAAGCCCCATAATCCCCACACGTCAAGGGAGAGACCAGGTGGAGGAAATTGAATCACGGGGGGCAGTTTCCCCCATGCTGTTCTCCTGATACCAGGTGAATTCTCATGAGATCTGATGGTTTTATAACTGTTTGGCATTAATAGTTCCTCCTGCATTCATTCTCCCTCCTGCTGCCTTGTGAAGAAGGTGCTTGCTTCTCTTTTGCCTTCTGCACTGACTGTAAGTTTCCTGAGGCCTCCCCAGCCATACTGAACTGTGAGCCAATTAAATCTCTCTTTAAAAATTACCCAGTCTTGGATATGTCGTTATAGGGATGTGAGAACAGACAAATATATGGAAGGAGGGAGAGACAGCCATGTTTCTGTATCTGGCAGACTGGCAGACTGTCAATAATTATTTAACCTATGCTTTGCTTTGCTTTACTCGTTGTGGTAGAATCAGGACCAAGGCACAAATAGGTAAATTTTCCATTTCTAAGGTAGGGCAGGCAACCTTGAGTTTTGGGTTCCTCTGCTCCATAGGTGCATGACACATTGACAACTTTTTTGGGTGTTTTTTTTTTTTTTTTTTTTGAGACAGAGTCTCACTCTATTGCCCAGGTTGGAGTGCAATGGCGTGATCTTGGCTCACTGCAACCTCTGCCTCCCAGGTTCAAGTGATTCTCCTGCCTCAGCCTCCATAGTAGCTGGGATTACAGGCATGTGCCATCACGCCCGACTGATTTTTGTATTTTTAGTAGAGATGGGTTTCACCATGTTGGTCAGGCTGGTCTTGAACTCCTGACCTCAGGTGATCTGCCTGCCTCAGCCTCCCAAAGTGCTGGGATTACAGGTGTGACCCACCACGCCTGGCCAACAACTTTCTTTTTCTTTTTTTTTTTTTGAGACAGAGTCTTGCTCTGTCACCCAGGCTGGAGTGCAGTGGCGTGATCTTGGCTCACTGCAACCTCCGCCTCCTGGGTTCAAGTGATTCGCCTGCCTCAGCGTATCCCTGAGTAGCTGGGATAACAGGCGCATGCCACAATGCCTGGCTAATTTTTGTATTTTTAGTAGAGATGGTCAGGTTAGTCAGGCTGATCTTGAACTCCTGACCTCGTGATCCACCTGCCTCAGCCTCCCAAAGTGCTGGGATTATAGGTGTGAGACTTTCTTTTATTTTTTGAAACGGCTTTGCTCTGTCACCCAGGCTGAAGTGCAGTGGGACAATCTCAGCTCATTGCAACTTCTGCCTCCTGGGTTCAAGCGATTCTTGTGCCTCAGCCTCCCAAGTAGCTGGGATTATAGGTGCATGCCACCATGCCTGGCTAATTTTTATATTTTTGGTAGATACAGGGTTTCATCATTGGCCAAGCTGGTCTCGATCTCCTGGCTTCAAGTGATTTGTCTACCTCCGCCTCCCAAAGTGTTGGGATTACAGACATGAGCCACTGCGCCTGGCCAACAATTTTCTTCATTTTGCAGATGAGAGGAGGAAGGCTGTATTGAAGTCCGTTCCTAGATACTGGGAAGGGATAGAGATAGTGCATTTCTTTGTAGGGTGTTCGAAATCTAGGCTGCTTCTCATACAGAGCATTTCAGTCCCTTGGCTAGAGGGCAGTGGTGTAGATGGCACACTTGGGAAAAATGTCGTTGCTCCTGTGGCCTAGGAACTAGGGAGAGGAAGGCTGAAGGAGAACACAGAGCAGCCAGCACCAAGACATGGAGGGAGCAGCTCTCAACCGTGGTGTGTGAGTTAGAAGGAGCAGTGGTGATAGTAATGACAGTGAGGGACAGATGACTAGAACTCTCGCTTCCATTTCTCCCGGACTGCATCAGCACCCATGCTCAAAGAGAAAGTCACAGACATGGTAGCAATTAGCATGGTAGCAATTCTCACTGACCTCAGTGTGTGGGGCTGTAAGGTAGATTTAGAAAAATAAAAACATGGGCCGGGCACGGTGGCTCCCACCTGTAATCCCAGCACTTTGGGAGGCTGAAGTGGGCAGATCATTTGAGGTCAGGAGTTCGTGACCAGCCTGGCCAACATGGTGAAAACCTGTCTCTACTAAAAATACAATAATTATCTGGGCATGGTGGTGGGAGCTTGCAGTCCCAACTCTTTGGGAGGCTGAGGCAAGAGAATCGCTTGAACCTGGGAGACGGAGATGGCAGTGAGCCGAGATCCTGCCATTGCACTCCAGCCTGGGCAACAAAAGTGAAACTCCATCTGAAAAAAAAAAAAGAGCCAGGTGTGATGGCTCACACCTGTAATCCCAGCAATTTGGGAGGCCGAGGCAAGTGAATCACCTGAGGTCAGGAGTTCAAGACCAGCCTGGCCAACATGGTGAAACTCCATCTCTAGTAAAAAATACGAAAATTACCTGGGCATGGTGGCTTGTGCCTGTAATCCCAGCCACTCGGGAGGCAGAGACAGGAGAATCACTTGAACCCGGGAGGCGGAGGTTGCAGTGAGCCGAGATGGTGCCACTGCACTCCAGCCTGGGCGACAAGAGTGAAACTCTGTCTCAAATAAATAAATAAATAAATAAAAGCATATGACCTTGCTCAAACCTGAAGTATTGAGTCACCTACTCATTAAAGTAACTTTCATATAGACTTCAATTTATAAATTATAGTGCAAGTATTGGCAAGCTCCTAGTCATATGCCAAAGAAAACTGGCATAGGAGTAACCTTCCCCACCCCACTGCCCTAGCTGAAACACCTGATTGTGGGTGTTACCGACTTTGTCACTTCCTTCTTTGTCTACGCTCAGTCCCTAGTACCGAGAGTACCCTATGTACTGGCAGGGTCCCAGAGAATGGAACACACAAAGGAGAGTCTCGGTTGGGTGCCTTTGAAAGGCTGCTGAGCCTGGATGATTGCATTTCCTGATGGTGGTCCGGATGTTTTAGCAGGCACCATATCTGTTTCTATTAATGGCTATCCAGACTTTTGGCTGTTATCAACTCTGCTGCTGCTACTGTCACACACCCAGTCTTCACAAGAGAATGTCACTGCACCCTTTGCACGACCCCATCCACCTATCACACCCGTTTCTCCTTGTAAGCCTCAAAAAACTCCAAGGAGGAAGCAAGTTGCCACCTGCTGCACTGCCCTCCACCAGCTTGACTGGTTTTTCCTGCTAAGGCAACACAGTCCCTCTGCTTCTGAGGCCCTGGTGACCCATGGAGACCTATGTGGTTAGCAGCCATAGGACAAAAAACTCGAGTTTGGCAGGCAAACAGTAAAATAGGTCTTTTCAAGTGATTCTGAGAACCTGAAAAGTGACTTTGTTGTAAAACCTGTGATTTTCCTTTCTCCTTTCCAATGAGTTGAATTTTTGAACTATACTTAGTATTCAGAACTCAAAGTACTCTCTGTTCTCATTGCTTGCGAATGTATTACAAAGTGAACCCTTTCTCCCAGTAAGGGGCAGAGGGTTTTTGAAGAACCCTGCTGCTGTCCTTCAGATGGTAATCATATTTGACACACTTCAACTGGCCATCATCACACCAGGTTCTAAATTTCTGAGCAAAGAAAAGGAAAAAACTATTCTCTTACTCTTTAAAAAAATATACAAAAGTTATTAATTTAGTTCCAGCCTTCTCTAGATAAAAATGATTGCTACAGAAAGTGAGGCAAGCAACTAACACCTACTATGTGCCGGGTGCTTAGCAGGCACATTCTTACTTAATTTTCCAGAAGGCCGGCTTGACAGGCTGTTATTGATGTCTGGCAGGTTCTCATTAATTAACACAGCAGCAGCTCCAGAGGAGCCACACCAGAAGCTGCAAAGCCTATTGAGTTGCCCAATGTCACTTATGGCGTATTCTATCGCTTCAAGCAGGTGATGAGGCCAAGCCAGATTCACGAGGTGGGGAAACAAATTCTGCCTGTGTATATACTCGGGCTGCGTGGAATTACTGAGGCCAGCTTTGCAAATCAGTTAACACACTGGACCTGAATAAAAAGGAGTAGTGAAATCTGGCTCGTGCCTAGCTCCAAAGGTGTAATATTAAGTGAAATAATGTTCACGAAGTGTTTTGAGCCACTTTACAGAAAAGTGCTGTGCAGTTAAGGTGGAGGTACAAATTTCTACTATAAACAGAAGTAGTTTTTGTTTGTCATCATGATGTGTAAAATCAATTAGGTAGATTTAATCTGATTTGGAAGGTGTGTTTGCAATGATCAGATAGAACACAGGCAATATTTATTTGGCAAACATGCGATTCACTGTGAAGAACTCTGGAGAAGTCATTCAGTAGAGCAGTTGAAATTGAACCGAGGCGCACAGCTGGCTGGCTGGGAGGAGGTGCCAAAGGATTAAGATGCTGTGGGCAGAGTGAACAAACTGGCCTCAAATACGAGGCCCAAATTGAAAGTCAAAGAATGGATGCTCCTAATGACAGGTGTTGATTTGCAACTGAGCTGCTTCTCACATAAACAACCCTGAGAAGCATAGATCTAGGTGGGTAACAGCCAAGATTTGTTTATCTAACAATGGTTAATGATTCTCCAAGCCGCACCAGGTAGACATGCTAGTTATTAGTGTTTATTGTTATTTCCTTATCTCTAAAGGCATTAGGTCTCTGACTGTTAGCTGTGATAAACTGAACTTTATATCTCCATGAGGTTTATGTCTTAGAATGGCCTTGGTGTGTCTGTTTCCGGGTGACAGATTCAGACAATGGCCAAGGGAACACTGCAACTGATAGGAGAGGGATGGAGAAATCCCTGAACTTAAAATACTGCACCCAGAAGAGGAATGGCAGTGATATCAGATTGGGATGTAGAAGATTTTGCTTTATTATTATTATTATTATTATTATTTTTTGAGACGGAGTCTTGCTCTGTCGCCCGAGCTGGAGTGCAGTGGCCGGATCTCAGCTCACTGCAAGCTCCACCTCCCGGGTTTACACCATTCTCCTGCCTCAGCCTCCCGAGTAGCTGGGACTACAGGCACCAGCCACCTCGCCCAGCTAGCTTTTTGTATTTTTTAGTAGAGACGGGGTTTCACCGTGTTAGCCAGGATGGTCTCGAACTCCTGACCTCGTGATCCACCCGTCTCAGCCTCCCAAAGTGCTGGGATTACAGGCTTGAGCCACCGCGCCCGGCCTGCTTTATTATTTTATTTTGTTTATTTTAGAGATAGAGTTTCGCTCTTGTTGCCTAGGCTGCAGTGCAATGGCACAATCTCGGCTCACTGCAACCTCCGTCTCCCAAGTTCAAGCAATTCTCCTGCCTCAGCCTCCCAAGTAGCTGGGATTACAGGCGCGTGCCACCACACCCGGCTAAGCTTTGCTTTACTCTCCCTCTGCTACTCACCAGCTATGCAACCTTAGGTGTTTCCCCTATTTCACCCTCACAGCAGGTAGTACATCTGTGGTTCTCTTGAATCTAATGACTGAATTCCATCTCTCCTGTCATTATCCAGGGCTTTATCAACTGTCTTTATTTTTTATTTTAGAGACAAGGTCTTGTTCTGTCACCCAGACTGAAATGCAGTGGCACTAACTAGCTTGCTACAACCTCGAACTCTTGGGCTCAAGCAATCCTCCTACCTTGCTTTGGCATCCTGAGTAGCTGGGATTACTGGTACACACCACCACATCTGGCTATTTTTTTAATTTATATTTTTTATTGAGATGGTATCTTACTATGTTGTTCAAGCTGGTCAACTACCTTTTGGGTTAAAGCAACACCTGTCTAGAGTTCATATTTGATCATGTCACTCTTTCATGGCTCCCCATTTCCTCTCCAACTCCTGAGTCTGGCAAACAAGACTTTTCATGATTTGAGCCTGTCCGTCTCTCTTGGTTGACTTGTTGCCACTCCTCTCTCTCTACAGTAGATTGATTTGGAGGCACCAAAAAAAAAAAAAAAAAAAAGACCAAATTCTCCCTCCTTGTGTTCACATGATTTGCAAAATGGTTGTGCAGCTTCTCTCATCAAGGGGTGGAGTCTATTTCCTTGCCCCTTGACTCTAGGCTGGCTATGTGACTTGCTTTGGATTTTAATACACTGGAAGTGGCCCTGTGTCAATTCTGGGCCTAGGTCTCAAGAGGTCTGGAGTACTTCTGCTCTCTCTTGGAACCCTGCCACCACCATGTGGACATGCCAGGCTAGTCTGCTGGAGAATGGGAGCTTATTTGGAAGACAGCCCAGTCGTCACAGCCAAGGCTATCCTAGACCAGTCTACAGCTAGCTGATGCCTAGGCATGCAAGAGAGAGCCGCCTGCCCAGCTCTCAGCCGACTGCCAATACATGAATGAGCCTGACTGAAATAAGAACTGCTCAACTGACCCATAGACTCACGAGCAACAATAATGCTATTATTATTTCAAGCCACTGAGTTTTGCCATGGATTGTTATACAGCAATAGCTAATTGGTACACCCTTAATTCCATCTTTGTACACCGTGGGCTCTAGCCAGACTATATCTCTTGCTGTTTTCTGTGTGTGCCATCCTTATTTTTACTTTTGGCCTTTGAACAGGTGGGTTCCTCTGGCTGAGATGCTCTTATCTTCCAATTTTACACTCTGCTTGGCTAAAGTGTATCCATGTTTCATGATTTGGCATAGATGTGTTTTGCTTCTCCCAGCAAGTTTTGCTTCTCTCTCATCATGACTCGGTTAGCTGTCACTACTGGCAAAAGATCCCTCCTGGACCTAACTCTAGTCAGGCTCCTCTAAATCCTGGAGGCCTTGAGCTTCAGAGTCCATCTTTGTTGGACTCACATCACTGAGTTTTAGCAAGAATCTTGTTAAGTCAGTGCAGTGGTTTGAATGTGTCCTCAAAAGCTAATGTGCTGGAAACACTTAATCCCCAATGCAGCAGTGCTGGGAGATGGGGACTAATAAGAGGTGATTTTGTCATGAGGGCTCCACCCTCATGAATGGATTAATGCTGTTATCACAGGAGTGCTTTTGTTATCATGAGAATGAATTTATTTAAAAAGTGAGCTCAGGCTGGGTACAGTGGCTCATGCCTGTAATCCTAGCACTTTGGGAGGCTGAGGTGGGCAGTTTGCCTGAGCTCAGGAGTTCCAGGCCAGCCTGGGCAACATGGTGAAACCCCATCTCTACTAAAATACACACACACACACACACACACAAATTAGCCAGGCATGGCCGTATGCGCCTCTAGTCCCAGCTACTCAAGAGGCCGAGGCAGGTTAATTTCTTGAACCCAGAAGGAGGAGGTTGCAGTGAGCCACGATCGCACTACTGTACTCCAGCCTGGGTGACAGAGCAAGACTCTGGCTCAAAAAAAAAAAAAACATTGAGCTTAGCCTCTTCTCTTACCTTTTCACCTTCTGCCATGGGATGATGCAGCAAGAAGACCCTCACCAGATGTGGACCTCTTGACCTTGGACTTCCCAGCCTCCAGTGCTGTAAGAAATATTTATTTTCTTTTCTTTTTTACATTTTTTTGAGACAGGGTCTTGCTCTGTCACCCAGGCTGGAGTGCAGTGGGATAATCATGGCTCACTGCAGCCTTGACCTCCTGGGCTCAAGCGATCCTCCTGCCTCAGCTCCCTGAGTAGCTGGGACCACAGGTGTGTGCCACAATGCCTGGCTAATTTTTTATTTTTAGTAGAGACAAGGTCCCACTATGTTGCCCAGGCTAATCTTGAACTCTTAGGCTCAAGCAATCCTCCTGCCTCAGCTTCCCAAAGTGCTGGGATTATAAGTGTGAGCCACTGCACCCAGCTATTTCTTTTCTTTATAACTTACCCAGTCTGTGGTATTCTGTTATAGTAACACAAAACGAACTAAGACAGTAAGTTTATAGAGAATCCTCACCCTCGATATCTGATCACCCTGGCCTGCCTTTAGCAAGAATCCCATTAGGTTAATTTAGCAAGACTTATCCTACCCTCTTAGTGATTTCCCATCCATTCATGCCTCTGCCCTGCTTCTTGGCCAAAATCGCCACTTTTGTTTTTGTCGTATTTGGAGTTGTGCCCAATCTCCCTCCCCTACTGCAAAACCCCATTACAGTAGTCTTTTGAATAAAGTGTTCCTTATCAGGATCAAAATAATTCTTTTCATTTACCACTGTCACGTAGCCACCCAACAGGTTAATTTGCCACTGGACAGATACAGACAATTTATCAAGACAGGAATTGCAATATAGAAAGAGTTTAATTCACACAGAGCTGGTTGAATGGGAGATCAGAGTTTTATTATTACTCAAATCAGTCTCCCTGACAATTCAGAGACTGGGGATTTTAAAGGATAATGTGGTGGGTAGGGAGCCAGGGAGTGGGGAGCGCTGATTGTTTGGGTGGGAGAGAAACTCATAGGAAGTCGAGGCTGTCCTCTTGTGCTGAGTCAGTTTTTGAGTAGAGGCCATAAGACCAGAGGAGTCGGTTTACTGGTCTGGGTGGTGCCATCTGCTGCATCAAAATGCAGGGTCTGAAAAGTATCTAGAGCCCTGATCTTAGGTTTTACAATAGTGCTGTTATCCCTGGGAGCAATTAGGGAGGTTTGGAATGTTGTGGCCTCTGGCTGCGTAATTCCTAAACCATAATTTCTAATCTTGTGGCTAATTTGTTTGTCCTACAAAGGCAGTCTGGTCCCCAGGCAAGAAGAGGGTTTGTTTCAGAAAAGGGCCATTATCATGTTTGTTTCAGAGTTAAACTATAAACTAAGTTCATGCCCAGGAATGAACAAGGACAGCTTGGCGATTAGAGGCAAGATGGAGTCAGTTAGGTCAGATCTCTGTGACTGTCATAATATTCTCACCGTTACAATTTTCGCAAAGGCGGTTTCAAGGTTCTCTCGTGGCATCTTACCTTCATCTCTTCTTTCCACTTGTTATGCTGTATTGTAATTTCCTGTCCACGCATCTTGTCAGCAGCAGCAAATCTATACCTCAGAAGACAGAATTTGACCAAGGGGCACAAGGCAGAGGGAGAAACTGAGGCAAGTTTTAGAACAGGAATGAAAGCGTATTAAAAAATTTTAGAGCAGGAACAAAAGGAAGTGAAGTACACGTGGAAGAGGGCCAAGCGAGTGACTTGAGGGAGTCAAGTCCATGGTTTGACCTTTGACGTGGGGTTTTATATACTGGCATGCTTCTGGGGTCTTGTGTC
Organism: Theropithecus gelada; assembly: GCF_003255815.1. Classification (NCBI taxonomy): domain Eukaryota; kingdom Metazoa; phylum Chordata; class Mammalia; order Primates; family Cercopithecidae; genus Theropithecus; species Theropithecus gelada. The sequence goes on from NC_037673.1 coordinate 154,479,333, forward strand.
TCTTTGATTCTTCCCCAGGGGTGGGCTGTCCGCATCCACAGTGGCCTGCCAGCACTTGGGAGGGGCCGCATGCTCAGTGTGTTTACTGAAGTGGTGTACTTCCTCACTTGGGGCATTCTTCCTTACTAGTCCAGTGTTGCTAGAGGAAGGTCATACACCTGTTAAACTCCACCCTTTTGCCTCTTAGTGCACACACTTGAGCCCACTCACCCAATTCCTGAGATCTTATCAGGGGAAGCTGCTGATCACCAGCTTCAGGTGTTTTCTATGTATTGCAAGACTGCTGTTCCCTGCCACCAGTTGCAACTAATGACGACATTAGCGAAACAGTTTAACAACTGCCATCACCTGGTGGTGATGGTTGAGGGGCTGGGCACTCTCCTGCCCTGCTCATATCTGCCTAACTGCCTACTCTAACAATCTGACTTCCTTCTCTCCCTTAACTTCCTGAAGGAAGGCCTGTATCTTGTTTAAAGTAACATTGCCTGAGCATAGCAGAGTGTCTAGTGTATAGTAGGAACTCTCTATAACTTTGTCAATAATAAAATTATTTTACTTCCTTAGGTTTCAGTTTCCTCACCTATAAAGTGTAAGGGGTAAAGAGAATCGAGATGCCAATAGGTTTGTATTGTATGCTGACTTTGATCCATTGGTTCTGACTGTCCATAGCTCTATACTGAGAAGGGTTATGTGACTGTGACTGCAGTTATAGGGAAGGAGTGTCACGATTAATTAGCTGTAACTGCTATGGTCAGGAAATAAGAAGTGACAGCCAACTGCCAAATATCTGTCAATCTAGAGGAAGATGATTTATCTGGCTTCTGCGAACATCAATCTTGCTCAATCCAGCCATGTCTGCATTATATATTGTGCCAATGAAGAGAAAAACCAAATGTGAAACTGACTAGCTGCCAAAGTTAATGTCACTTGCTGTGGGAGAGACTAGGTGCTTGCCAATCCATTTTCTTTTCACCAATCCATTTTCAGCACACAGCTGGATTATGTTTTTCCAGCCCCTTTGCATTAAGTTTGGGCCACAGTTACCCACAGTGTAATGTAAGCTGCAATGATGATGTAACAGCTCAGTGGGTTCCTCTTGCCCGCTGCCCAGATGGAGCTGATTTATCAAGGCAGGGAAATTGCAACGGACAAAGAGTTTAATTCATGCAGAGCTGGCTGAACAGGAGACCAAGGTTTTATTATTATTCAAATCAGTCTCCTCCAATGTTTGGAGGTTAGGGGTTTTTCTTTTTCTTTTTTTGAGACGGAGTTTTGCTCAGTCGCTCAGGCTGGAGTGCAGTGGCGCGATCTCGTCTCACTACAACTTCCACCTCCAAGGTTCAAGTGATTCTCCCGCCTCAGCCTCCTGAGTAGCTGGGATTACAGGCACCTGCCATCATTCCTGGCTAATTTTTATATTTTTAATAGAGACGGGGTTTCACTATGTTGGCCAGGCTGGTCTTCAACTCCTTACCTCAGGTGATCCACCCGCCTCGGCCTCCCAAAGTGCTGGGATTTCACCGGCGTGAGGCACCACTCTCTGCCAGGTTAGAGGTTTTTCAAAGGTGGTTTGGGGAAAGGGGTGGGGGTGACTAGACAACTGGGGCTTGCTGCTGATTGATTGGGGATCCAATCATTGGGGTGTGGAAAATTGTCCTCCTGTGTGCGGAGCTGCTTTTGGGGTGGGGCCACAGGAGTGGTTGGCAGATCCAGATGGAGCCATCGATGTGAGACATGTAAAAAACCGGAAAAGACATTTGTTCTTTTCCTTTTTTTGAAAGGGAGTCCCACACCCAGGTTGGGGTGCAATGGTGTGGTCTCAGCTCACTGCAACCTCTACCTCCCACGACAGCTATTTTTAGTAGAGATGGGGTTTCACCATGCTGGCTGGGCTGAGTCTCAAACTCCTGACCTCATGATCCTCCTTGCCTCGGCCTCCCAAAATGCTGGGATTACAAGAGTGAACCACTGGACCTGGCCTGGAAAAGACATCTCAAAAGTCCCATTTTAGGTTCTACAATAGTGATGTTATTTGCAGGAGTAATTGGGGAAGTTGCCTATCTTTTCACCTCTGGAATAATAGCAGCAATCATTTATGTTTACACCTTAGCAGAATTCAAGCTCCTGCATCCTCCTAGCCTGGTAGTCTCTCATTAACTTTACAAAGGCAGTTGAGTTTTGGGGAAGGGCTATTATCATTTAAACTATAAATGAAATGTCTCCCAAAGTCAGGTTGGCTTAAATCCAGGAATAATTAAGGGCAGCTTGAAGGCTAAAGGCAAGAGGGGACTTGGCTACATGACAGCCCCCCCTACCCCGCTATAATTCTCTCACTGGTGTAATTTTTATTCAGGTGGTTTCAATGTTGAGTCACAGCTGGTTAAGTGCAGAAGAGCCTTCTTTATGCTCCCTCTTTCTCCCTTATTGGCTGGTTCCATATAGAGAATCTGCTGGAAGGATACAAGCACCGGAGTGATGGCATCCCGCTTGGACTTGGATGAAATGAGAAGTGTGGGAGCCATAGGTTCTTGGCCCTCTAAAGGTTTGGTAAAAATCACTGATATGAGGTGGATTGGTTAATAGGAGAAGAGGCATACAAATTTATTTAATGTGTATACACAGGAGCCTTCAGAATGAAGACCCAAGTTTGCAATGAGTTTCAGAAACATAGATACCATTTTGAGATTACAGAAATAATAAGGGCTTAGGTTCTGATAAAAAATGTTTATAGGAGGGGGAGTAGAGGCTTGGCTAGCAAAGGTGGCCTTGCTATGCAAGTGAAGCCTCCTTCAGAGAGAATAGATGGTAAAGGTTTCTTTTAGACTTTAAAGGTGTCAGACTCTCAATCTCTTCTGGATCTGGGGATCCAGATCCAGATAGAAAGGGGAGGATGGGCTTCATTCTTGGAGACTCCATACAGATTCAAAATTTCCCCACTTAAGACAGCTTTTAAAGGCCACTTCTGTCAGGATGGCCAAGCCACAGCCATTTCAAAATATGTCATAGAAATATAATTGGGTGGCCAGGCGTGGTGGCTCACACCTGTAATCCCAGTACTTTGGGAGGCCGAGGCAGGTGGATCACCTGAGGTCAGGAGTTCTAGACCAGCCTGGCCAACATGGTGAAACCCTATCTCTACTAAAAATACAAAAATTAGCTGGGCATGGTGGCAGGTGCCTGTAATCCCAGCTATTTGGGAGGGCCGAGGCAGCAGAATCACTTGAACCCAGGAAGGGGAAGTTGCAGTGAGCCGAGATCATGCCATCGCACTCCAGCCTGGGGGACAAGAGCGAGACTTTGTCTCAAAAGAAAATAAAGACATATAATTGGGCATAAAATGTTTTTTCTTATATATACATATTTTCGTAGAGACGGGGGTCTCACTATGTTACCCAGTCTGGTCTTGAAATCCTGTGCTCAAGTGATCCTTCTGCCTCAGCCTCCCAAAGTGCTGAGATTACAGGCAGGAGCCATCGTGTCCGGATGGGGTAAAATATTTTAGTTTCCTTCAGAGGTACTTTTATCTCTCAAGCCACTGAGATTTTGGGAGTTGAGGAGGGTTGTTATCCTAATATATCTACCTGCCTTATTTTCTTTTTATTTTTAGGTGTGGAAGCATTGGGGAGGAATATGCCAAATGTTAATGGCATTTGTGGAAGTCGATAAAAATTATGTTTGATAATTCAAGTGCTTCAGCTAACATAAAGTAATGACTTTAGAACTGGAGAAACTTTAGGCCGGGCACGGTGGCTTATGCCTGTAGTCCCAGCACTTTGGGAGGCCGAGGTAGGCAGATCACCTGAGGTCAGGAGTTTGAGACCAGCCTGGCCAACATGGTGAAACCTCGTCTCTACTAAAAGTACAAACATTAGCTAGGCGTGGTGGCGGGTGCCTGTAATCCCAGCTACTCAGGAGGCTGAGGCAGCAGAATCGCTTGAACCTGGGAGATGGAGGTTGCAGTGAGCCGAGATCATGCCACTGCACTCCAGCCTGGGTGACAAGGGCAAGACTCCATCTCAAAAAAAAAAATTTTATATATATATATATACACACACACACACACACATATATACATACATAGACACATATACGAACTGGAAAAATTTTTAAAGCCTGTGTCGTTCTGTTCTGTCTGCATTTACTATTGTTCTTTCTACCCTTATTTCTTTTTCCATATAAGGTGACCCACCACAGGGGCATGACAAAAACCTCACTTGGAGTATTCCCTACCCCTTTCCCTGGATATCAGTTACCCCACAGTCCCTGCAGATGAAAAAAGTTTATGACTCTTTAAGCCCAAGAAGGTAATGATTTTTCCATTCGAACTTCCTGCCTTCTACAATGTGGCTGCAAAAGATTTCAAGCTCATGACAGAAACAGAAAACATAGGTTTAAAATATTCACGCCTTTCTGTCTGCAGCAACCATGAATATGCATATCCAGCCAGACAGCTGCTGCCTTCTGGTTCTGCAAGGCAGGGCCTGGGCAATACGAAGGGGAAGTGGGAGAAGTTGACCTTCCCTGGCTCTGCCCTACAACTTTGGGCATCTTACTTTCTAAGCTCCTAGCTGTTGAGCCCTCATTCTTCCCCCTCTAGTTATGGTTGGAGAGCTGCTTGATTTTCATGCAGTAAAATGTTTTCTCCCTGGGGTCCCATCAAAACTTCCCCATCCCAAAGCTCAGTTCCTTCACCTGGCTCCCTTTTCAATGCACCAGTCTGACCAATTTTGGGGAATTGATGGCTTACTGGTTCCCTAGTAAGGGAAGTGGCTTTCCTTTGCTGTCCATGTGATAAATGAACATCTCTATAGTAGCTTATGGGGGACAATGTTGCTTGAACTGGAGGTTTCACACTGGGCATTTTAGGCCAGTAAGGACAAAAGAAAGGCTCTGTAGCAGACCAGTGGGGGAGATCCTTGGAAGTGCATGTTCTTCTTGCCCTCCTCAAATCATCCTTTGAAGGTAGCAGTGTGATCCGCCAGTGCCCAGGGCCGGTCCAATGTGTCTGCTGACCAAAGCCACAGAGACAGTGGGAGTTTCATGTAATGGGAGGCAGGATTTAAATGCTGTGTGCCAGGGTGCATGTGGGAGGGCCTTCTGAGCCAAGGTCAATGGGATAGTGTAGATTTCTGATAAAAACAGGGCAGCAAAAGGACACTGAAACCTGCTGGAGATAGAGGTTTTAGAACGCAACCAAGGGCAAATAAGAGAATGAGGCAATTTGCAGTTTGTTTTTTCATCATTTCCTTTTCTTTTTGTTTTTGTATTTATTTTTGTGGGTGTCATAGAGTAGGCCTGAGGGCTTGAATTCACCCATGACTTTGAGAAACTGCTTTTGAGAAACCACACCACTACTGCTTTTGAAGTATCATATTTATTGATCCCTTACCATGTCCCAGTGGCTCATTTATTGCTTCTTGCAACTCTGCACTAAGTATCATGATCCCACCTTCATAGATGAGGAAACTGGGGTTAAAAAATAACTTTGTGAGAGGACACAAAGCTAGTAAAGTGGCAGAGACTAGAGCTTTATTCTCAACCACCACACCTTATTGTTACAAGGACTCCAGAGACTTAAACGGGGGCAGAGAGCTTTGTAGGGCTTGGACTACCTGTTATCAGCCCCACCTTTTCCAGGAAAGGTTAGAGAAAGGCCAAAAGGGTGGGGAAGCCCAGTGCAGAGCTGTTCTGTCAGGAGCTGGTCCTGCCGGCAAGGATTTCACCAGCATCTTGAGCTGGTCACATTCCCTCAGGGCAAGGCTTTGCAACCAGTATCCTTCGCCCACTTTGACAAAGCAGGCTATCAGTTCACATAATAAAAAGCCTCCTCAGTGCCAGAGAATGAGGAATATCAAGGTGAAAGTTATGGGAAAGGGGTCCAGATCTGGACCCAAAGAGAGGGTTCTTGAACCTGGCACAAGAAAGAATTTGGGGCAAGTCCATAGAGTAAAGTGAAAGCAAGTTTATTAAGAAAGTAAGGGCCGGGCGCAGTGGCTGACGCCTGTAATACCAGCACTTTGGGAGGCCAAGGTGGGTGGATCATGAGGTAAGGGGTTCAAGACCTGCCTGACCAATGTGGTGAAACCCTGTCTCTACTAAGAAAACACAAAAATTAGCTGGGTGAGGTGGCGGGTGCCTGTAGTCCCAGCTACTCAGGAGGCTGAGGCAGGAAAATCGCTTGAACCCGGGAGCCGGAGGTTGCAGTGAGCTGAGTTTGTGCCACTGCACTCCAGCCTGGGCAACAGAGTGAGAGTCCGTCTCAAAAAAAAAAAAAAAAGAAAAAGAAAAAGAAAAGAAAGTAAAGGAAGAAAAGAATGGCTACTCTATAGGCAGAGCAGCCACAAGGGCTGCTGGTTGCCCATTTTTACGTTTATTTCTTGATTATATGCCAAATAAGGGGTGGATTATTTATGAATTTTCCTGGAAAAGACTGGGCAATTCCTGGAACTGAGGGTTCCTCCCCTTTTTTGACCATATAGGGTAACTTCTTGATGTTGCCATGGCTTCTGTAAACTGTCATGGCACTGGTGGGAGTCCTTTAGCATGCTAATGCATTATAATTAGTGTATAATGAGCAGTGAGGACGATCAGAGGTCACTTTCGTTGCCATCTTGGTTTTGGTGGGTTTTGGCTGGCTTCTTTACCATGTTTTATTGTTTTGTCAGCAAGGTCTTTGTAATCTGTATCTTACCCTGTGACTTAGAATGCCTGACCTCCTGGGAAGGTGGCCCAGTAGGTCTCAGTCTTATTTTACCCAGCCCCTATTCAAGATGGAGTCACTCTGGTTCGAATGCCTCTGACAAAAGCCCTGGAGAGTCTGGGGTTGTCATACACCTTGTCAGTCAAACAGAGCCTCCCGACGGATGGAAGAGTCCCAAGCCATTGAATGACTCCAGAGGATGCTGACGTGGTGTCCTTCAGAGAGCTGGGGCAATGACAAAAGACACGTACAACTGTATACTTGCAAGTAGAAAATCCATTGTGACAACAGGCTACATTTGAGTTACCAAATGCACTTGGCCACCTGGCTGGAATTTGACCTCCATGGCACGTCCGGAGAAGTCAGCCGTGGCTCCAGCCTGGGCTGCCAGTGAGAGAAAAGTGGTTCAGCGATCAAATCTTTCCAAATCAATTTAGCTCAGACTCCAAAGTCCTGGCTGGAATTGACAGCAACTTCCTCCCTGGTTTCCTTACCCATCAGATAAAAGTGCTGAGCCTTTTTAAACCTTTTTGAAGCCAAGACTCACCTTCAAGTGAAATTTTAAGGGGCGCCAGCAAAGAGATTTGACTTAATTCCAGACCTTTCCTTCCCACTGGTCTGAATAATTAGCAGAGTTATCCCAACCTTCTGTACCTGGAATTTATGTATAGGACTCTGAAATGGGAAATATTAAAGTGGCCTGTGCCTAGTAGTGGAATAAACAGATTTCTACCCACCTTCTCTGTTCTACGAAATGGGGATGATGATAATGAACTCTGCTGGGTGGGTGCAGGCCAATTAGTCCAAATTTGTAAAGCTGAGTCTTATTACAGCTTTACTGCTTGTGGAGAATGGGCAGCACCTTCCTGTGACTTTGCATGTGAAACTAATTGCCCTGGAAATGTCAGGAATTTGATCTTCCATCAAATCCTCCAGCTCTCAGATCCCTTGACAATCTTGGGCTATTTGCATCTCAAGGTTAAAGGAGGCTGTGCTTTCTGGATGCTAATCAGTTGTGAAAACTTTTGATCTCCTCTTGAAAACTAAAACCTTTTGCAGTTGCCCTATTCCAAGCGTGGTGAGAGCTGAGCAGTGGAGGTGCAGACAGGCTGGCTTTATTGGAATGAGCAATGTGTTTAGCAGTTGTGAGTTTTAATTCTATTTTCCTCAGGGCTCTGTGGGATCCTGGAAAATCACTTAATATTTCTGAGTTTCTTTCCCCCCAAGACGTGATCTGAATTTTGTCATATCTCCCTGGGGTTGTGGAAATAACCGTTATAAAACTCCAATTCATAGTAGCTTGTAGATTTAAAAGACAGAAACTTACAAAACATGTTTTCGGGGGGCGGGGTGGGGGAATATATGTGCCTACATATATACATGTGTACTGTTTTCCTTCTGTGATATTTTAGTGATAATAAGTTCTTTGTAGTGATAAAGTTATCCTTCTAAATGAGGCTATAAGTCAGGCTAAGTCAAATGCTGGCACTATTAGCATTTTAGACCAGATAATTCTTTGTTGTGAGGGGCCTGCCCTGTGCATTGGAGAATGTTTAGCGGCATTCTTGGCCTCTACCTCCTAGATACCAGCAGCACTCCCAAGTTGTGACAATAAATAATGTCTTCAGAAATTGGCACATGTCCCCTGGGTTAGGGTTGCCAGATTTAGCAAATAAAAATTCAAGATGCCTACTTAAATTTGAATTTTAGAGATATAATGAGTACTTTTTTTTTTTTAATTTTGAGACAGTCTCACTCTATCTCCCATGCTGGAGTGCAGTGATGTGATCTCCGCTCACTGCAACCTCCGCCTCCTGGGTTCAAGCGATTCTCCTTCCTCAGCCTCCCTAGTAGCTGGTATTACAGATGTGCACTACCACACCCGGCTAATTTTTGTATTTTTAGTAGAGATGGGGTTTCAACAGGTTGGCCAGGCTGGTCTCGAACTCCTGACCTCAAGTTATCTGTCTGCCTTGGCCTCCTGAAGTGCTGGAATTACAGGCATGAGCCACTGCGCCCAGCCTGAACAATCTTTAGTATGTGTCAATGTAACTGGGTATACTACCTATAATTTGGCAACCTACTTGGGGGTGCAAAATCTCCTCACAGTTAAGAGCCACTCTTTTTTTTTTTTTTTTTTTGAGACAGAGTATTGCTCTGTCGCCCAGGATGGAGTGCAGTGGCGCGATCTCAGCTCACTGCAAGCTCCGCCTCCCAGGTTCACACCATTCTCCTGCCTCAGCCTCTCGAGTAGCTGGGACTACAGGTGCCTGCCACCATGCCTGGCTAATTTTTTGTATTTTTAGTAGAGACAGGGTTTCACCGTGTTAGCTAGGATGGTCTTGATCTCCTGACCTTGTGATCCATTTGCCTTGGCCTCCCAAAGTGCTGGAATTACAGGCATGAGCCACTGCCTGGCCAGAGCCACTCTTCTAAATAAAGTTTAGCATCTATCAGTGAACTCACATCAGCATTCACCACATCCTTCCCTTATTTCTGCCCCACTTTTCTTTCTTTCCTACCTTTCTCACCTATTTCAACCTTCAAGATAGAAGATAAATAAATTCCATGTGGGCCTCACCACAAATTGCTGTGAGCCTTAGGCATGACGGGAGGTAGAAGTACATGTTACATATCGATAACCCTGTGATTAAATGGGAATCAGTTGCAAAATAAAAACAACTAAGGCGATTGTTTTACTGCATTTTTTGTTGCTACAGCAGAGTACCACTGACTGCATAATTTATAAAGAAATTTCTCGGCCTGGTGTGGGGTGGCTCATGCCTGTAATCCCAGCATTTTGGGAGGCCGAGGTGGGCGGATCACGAGGTCAGGAGATCGAGACCATCCTGGCTAACACGGTGAAACCCCGTCTCTACTAAAAATGCAAAAAAATTAACCAGCCGTGGTGGCGGACACCTGTAGTCCCAGCTACTCTGGAGGCCGAGGCAGGAGAATGATGTGAATCCAGGAGGCGGAGGATGCAGTGAGCCGAGATCGCGCCACTGGACTCCAGCCTGAGCGACAGAGCAAGACTCTGTCTCCAAAAAAAAAAAAAAGAAAAATGAAATTTCTTCATGGGGTGGCTCTCACCTGTAGTCCCAGCACTTTGAGAGGCTGAGGGGGTGGATCACTTGAGCCCAGGAGTTTGAGACCAATCTGGGCAACATGGCGAAACACCCTCTCTACAAAAAAATACAAAAATTAGGTGGGCATGGTGGCACACGCCTGTATTCCCAGCTGCTCAGGAGACTGAGGTGGGCAGATCAGTTGAGCCCAGGAGCTTGAGGCTGCAGTGAGCCATGATTGCCCCGCTACGTTATTCCAGGCTGGGTGACAGAAGGAGACCCTGTCTCGGCAAAAAAAAAAAAAAAAAAAATCTCTCAGTTCTGAAGGCTGGGAAGTCTAATAGCAAGGTGCAGGCATCTGATGAGGTTCTTCTTGTGGCATCATTCCATGGCATGTGGCAGAAGAGCAAGAGAGGGAGGGAGGGGGAAAGAAGGGAGGGAGAGGGAGGGAGATGATAGGGAGAGAGACATGGGGGGGGAAGGGGCTAAACTCACCCTTTTATCAGGAAACCACTCCCACAATATCAGCATTAATTCATTAATGAGGGGCTCTCATGATCTAATTACCTCTAAGTCTCCACCTGTCAGCACTGCTGCAATGGGGATTTAGTTTCTAAAACATGAGCTTTGAGGAACACAGTCAAACCATAGCAGCAATTCAAAATGATGCCTCTTGCGTGGGCGTGGTGGCTCACGCCTGTAATCCTAGCACTTTGGGAGGCCGAGGCAGGCAAATGGCTTGAGGTCAGGAGTTCGAGACCAGCCCCGCCAGCACTGGTGAAACCCCGTCTCTACGAAAAAATATAAAAATTAGCTGGGCGTGGTGGTGTGTGCCTATAATCACAGCTACTTGGGAGGCTGAGGTATGAGAATCACCTGAACCTGGGAGGCAGAGATTGCAGTGAGCTGAGAGTGCCCCACTGCACTCTAGCTTGGGCGACAAAAAAACAAAAAAACGCCTCTCTAAGCAGAATCCTTGTATGGATAATAGAGGAGCCAATGAGATAGGCCTTGAAGCTTGCTTCCAAGGTCTCCATGGATCCTTTGAAAGTCAAGCCCATAAGTTGCCATAATATTCTTTCTGCCATTTAATAAATGAATACTTTTTGAGCAAGATTGTGTTAACCAGGTGCTGCGTAACATATGAAAGAGGAAAAGGCACAGTTTATGACTGTGAAGAAGGAGGTTGTACTTCCATTGAGAGATGCTTGCCAATAACAGCTGGCATGTTCCCAGGGCCTAGTCAGGGTGCAGATGATAAGCAAGAAAAGAAATCGGTAGCATGGGCAGGGCAGGGCAGCTGTCCAGGAAGCCTTTTTTTTTTTTTTTGAGACGGAGTCTCCCTCTGTCTCCCAGGCTGGAGTGCAATGGCGTGATCTCGGCTCACTGCAACCTCCGCCTCCCAGGTTCAAGTGATTCTCCCCACTCAGCCTCCTGAGTAGCCGGGATTACAGGCACCTGCTATATGCTGGGCTTTTTTTTTTTTTTAACTTGAGAGATGTGTAAGAGGCTTTATTTGGAGGCGAGCAGGAATTTAATCAAAGAGGCCAAATCCCCTGTCTTTGTCTGACTCTTCAGACTCCTCCTTCTTCTCATGTTTCTCCTCTGCTGCAGCGGGAGTGGAATCAGCAGCGGCGTCTTTAGAGCGTGGGGCAGCAGAGACGGCTACAGCCCCACTGGCAGGTACACTGGCAAGCTTGCCAACACTCTGGGCAATGACGTCTTCAATGTTTTTTCCATTCAGCTCACTAATAACCTTGCTGAGCTGGTCGTTGTCTATCTCGATGCCCACGCTGTTCAGGATCTTCTTGATGTCCTTGTTGCTGGGGAGGGGTTACCCCCCCCCCACCCCGAGGGCAGCCAGCAAGTAGGAGGCAATGTATTGCATTGCAGCGGCGGTGGAGAGGCCTCATGCGTGCGACCTCGGCGGTGGTCAGGGAGGAAAAGCAATATTTGTATTTTTAGTAGAAATGGGGTTTCACCATGTTGGCCAGGCTGGTCTCGAACTCCTGACCTAAGGTGATCTGCCCACCTTGGCCTCCCGAAGTGCTGGGATTACAGGTGTGAGCCACCCAGCCAGGCCCAGGAAGCCTTTATTTTTATTTTTATTTTTATTTTTTTCTGAGACGGAGCTTCGTTCTGTCGCCTAGGCTGGAGTGCAATGGCGCAATCTCGGCTCACTGTAACCTCCGCCTCCCCGGGTTCAAGCAATTCTACTGCCTCAGCCTCCTGAGTAGCTGGGACTACAGGCATGCACCACCACACCCGGCTAACTTTTGTATTTTTAGTAGAGACGGGGTTTCACTATGTTGCCCAGGCTGGTCTCGAACTCCTGACCTCGTGATCTGCCCGCCTTGGCCTCCCAAAGTGCTGGGATTACAGGCGTGAGCCACAGCGCTAGGCAGGAAGCCTTTTTAGAGGAGACAAGATGGAAGGGTTTAGGGTGGGAGTAAATAAAGCTGGCTGGAGACATGCCAGTGCCTCTGAGAACTAGCAATTTGGTGCTCAGAGTAGGTTAATAATGTGGTGATACTCTAAATTGATAGTCCTTAGATACTTGTCACTGTTAGTTTAGAGGAGAAGTGGTACAAGCATGGGGAAGGATGAAGGAGGAGGCTAGCTTTTGTCAACCTTTAGTTTCTCTTTTATTATTCCCAATTATTTATTTAATTTTTTAAGAGACAGAGTCTCATGCTGTCACCCAGGCTAGAGTGCATTGCAGTGCACAGCTCAAGCTGTGATCACTGTAAACTCAAGCTCCTGGGATCAAGCAGTCCTCAGGTTCCCAAGTAGCTATGACTACTGGCATGCGTCACTATTTCCAGCTAATTTTTAAAATTTTTGTAGAGAGGGGGTCTCACAATGTTTCCGGGGCTGGTCTCAAACTCCTGGCCTCAAGGGATCCTCCCGCCTCAGCCTCTCAAAGTATTGGGATTGCAGGTGTGAGCCACTGCTTCTGGCCCCCAATAACGTATTATTGTTCCACTCTCCAAAAAAAAAAGTTCATCAGACAAGCAGCTTAGTGACTCTGTGTTGGTACTGGACCTGCTCCTTGAGGCAACTCTTCTTCCTCACTCCTTCTGCAACCACTTTATTCCATATTTCACTTAATTCCATACAGAGCTTTCCCTGAGACAAGTTCTCCACTTCCTCATGTTTGTCAGTGTGTTTCAGGGCCCCTTACAGATTAGTGTTCCCATTGATTGCCCAACAAGGCCCCTTCCTAACCCAGCTTTAACCCTCTTAGGATGCTGTTGACATATATGTTGTGACTAAAATGTTTTTATGTATAATTTACTCTTTGTAAGGGACCTTATCACATATTCTGTTCTATGAGGGGCCACCTCTGGTGGTGGCGGAAGAAGCGGGACATAGTCATGCCCTGGAAGAAGCATTAGGTTGGGCAGCAGGAGGCTGCTTTTGAGCTGTGGCTTTACAACTAACTTGCTGTATGTTCCTGTGTTAAGTCACAGTCTCGACCTGGCCCTTCATTTCTTCTTCTAAATATGAAATACCGGGCTAGAACCAGGGTGGCAAAACAGGTTTTGTCTTATGTACCCATCCCAATCTGTTGGTAACAGTTTACTGATGCATAGAGAAAACTTTTTAGACCACATCTGGGTTCTGGAACAAAGAGCGATCAATTAGCATTATCTACAATGGGTAAAGAAAGGGGGTAGTGATGGTGGTGATAACATGAGTGCCTTATTTTTCGATTCCCTTGGTTGAATAAGCTCTAAGAAATTCCATTTGGAATTCTGTAAACATAATGTGAATATCAGTTAAACATTCTCAGAGAGTTTCTCAATTTAAAATTAGAATTCTGTAGACTTCCCTAAATGATACCTAGGTTATTTAGAGCAGGAAAATAGCTATAATTCTTTGCTTCATGAGGATGGCTTTGCTTCTGGCCAACCTCATTAGGATCTACACATTTGCAGTTTTTCTACATGTGGGGAATTCTTACACTGATAGATTCACACTGTCACTAAGTCCTTCTTGTGACCAATAGCACACATTAAAAATTTTGATTATAAATTAAGATGATATGACCAAAAATACAGCACAAGGAAGCAAAAAGCTGAACACTGTAAACCGCATTAAAATGAAAAGTTAAAAGAAAAACTGTAGGCTGGATGAAAATATTTGCAAATATTTACCTAAAAATACTTAAAAGATAAAGTACTCCTAAAACCAACAAGAAACATACGAACAACTGGCCGGGCACAGTGGATCACGCCTGTAATCCCAGCACTTTGGGAGGCTGAGGCGGGTGGATCACCTGAGGTCGGGAGTTAAAGACCGCCCCAACCAACATGGAGAAACCCCGTCTCTACTAAAAATACCAAATTAGCCAGGCATAGTGGCGCATGCCTGTAATCCCAGCTACTTGGGAGGCTGAGGCAGGAGAATTGCTTGAACCCAAGAAGCGGAGGTTGTGGTGAGCCGAGACTGCGCCACTGCACTCCAGCCTGGGCAACAAGAGCAAGACTGTTTCAAAAAAAAAAAAAAAAAAAAGAAAGAAAAAAAGGAAACATATAAACAACTCTGTAGAAAGAGAGCAAAGAATATGAATAGGCAACTCAAAAAAGAAAAAAATATAAGCCCCGTTAGATATGAAAAATATGAAATATTAAATATTTTTAATAAAGAAATGTAAAATGGCCGGGCGCGGTGGCTCACGCCTATAATCCCAGCACTTTGGGAGGCTGAGATGGGTGGATCACCTGAGGTCAGGAATTCGAGACCAGCCTGACCAACATGGAGAAACTCCGTCTCTACCAAAAATACAAAAATTAGCCAGGCGTGGTGGCGCATGCCTGGAATCCCAGCTACTCAGGAGGCTGAGGCAGGAGAATCACTTGAACCTGGGAGGCGGAGGTTGTGGTGAGCCGAGATTGTACCATTGCACTCTAGTCTGGGCAACAAGAGCGAAACTGTCTCAAAAAAAAAAAAAAAAAGGAAAGAAACGTAAAATGAAGCAAGATACTATTTCTCTGTATCATATTGGCATTTTTTTTTTTTCTTCTCCTCCTCCTTCCCCTCCTTCATATACTGGCATATATTTTTCAATGTTGACATAGAAGTAGCCGGGTGTGCTGGCGGGCGCCAGTAGTCCCAGCTACTCGGGAGGCTGTGGCAGGAGAATGGCGTGAACCCAGGAGGCGGAGCTTGCAGTGAGCCGAGATTGCGCCACTGCACTCCAGTCTGGGTGACAGAGCGAGACTCTGTCCCCCCTCCCAAAAAAAAAAAAAAAAACAAAAAAAAAACAAAGACATAGAAGTAAGGCAGAAAAGGGCATAAATTAGTGCAACCAGTTTTGGGGAAAACTTGAAATCATCTATAAACACTTTAAGTGCATATCCTTTGACCCAGTGTAACCATCTGATGGGTTCTTCCTGCCTGCTGCACAAATAAAGACCATGGCATTGTAGTAAAGAAAGGATTTTATTGGTGGGAGGCTGGACACACCATATGGGAGATGGAGTTATTACTCAAATCAATCTTCCCGAAAACCCTGGGATTGGGGTTTTTAAGGAGAATTTGTGGGTAAGGTATCAGAAAGTGAAGCGTGCTGATTGGCTGGGTTAGAGATGAAATCATAGGAAGTTAAAGCTGACTTCTTGTGCTGAGTCAGGTCCTAGGTGGGGGCCACAAGACCGGATGAGGCAGTTTATCTGTGTGGGTGGTGCCAGCTGATCCACTGAGTGCAGAATATGCAAAATATCTCAGGCACTGATCTTAAGCTTTACAAAAGTGATATTATCCCTGGAAGCAATTTAGGGAGGTTCAGAATCTTGCAACCTTCAGCTGAATGACTCCTAAACCATAATTTCCAATCGTGTAGCTAATTGTTAGTTCTGTGAAGGGTGTCTATTCCCATTCCCCAGGCAAGAAGGGGTTTAGTTTGAGAAAGAGTTGTTATTATCTTTGTTTTTTTTCTTTTTTTTTGAAATGGAGTCTCGCTCTGTCGCCCAGTCTGGAGTGCAGTGGCACGATCTCGGCTCACTGCAACCTCCACCTCCCGGGTACACACCATTCTCCTGCCTCAGCCTCCCGAGTAGCTGGGACTACAGGCGTCCACCACCACGCCTGGCTAATTTTTTGTATTTTTAGTAGAGACGGGGTTTCACCGTGTTAGCCAGGATGGTCTCGATCTCCTGACCTTGTGATCCGCCCGCCTCAGCCTCCCAAAGTGCTGGGATTATAGGCGTGAGCCACCGCCTTCAGCTATTGTCTTTGTTTTAAACTATAAAGTAAGTTCCTCTCAAAGTTAGGAATAGGCATCAGCCTATGCTCAGGAATGAGCAAAGACAGCTTGGAGGTTAGAAGCAAGATAGATACAATTAAGTCAGGTCCCTTTCACTGTGATAATTTTCTCAGTCATAATTTTTGCAAGGACGGTTTCACTAGCACCTTATGTTTAAATTTTTGTCTTAAAAATGTTAGTGAAAGTGTGTAAAGATATGTATATATATACACACAGAGAGAAACACAATCTCTGTCAGATATTTATTGCAACAATTTTATTTTATTTATTATTATTATTATTTTTTGAGATGGAGTCTTGCTCTGTCACTCAGGCTGGAGTGCAGTGGCACGGTCTCAGCTCACTGCAACCTCTGCTTCCCAGGTTCAAGTGATTCTCCTGCCGCAACCTCCTGTGTAGCTGGGATTACAGGTACGCACCACCACGCTTGGCTAATTTTTGTATTTTTAGTAGAGACGGGGTTTCTCCATGTTGGTCAGGCTCATCTCGAACTCCTGACCTCGTGATCCACCCATCTTGGCCTCTCAAAGTGCTGGGATTACAGGCGTGAGCCACTGCACCCAACTATTTTTTTCGTTATTAGTTTTTAAAAGAGGGTCTCACTCTGTTGCCCAGGATGGAGTGCAGTGGCACGAACAAGGCTGACTACAGCCTTGACCTTCTGGGTTCAAGGGATCTTCCTGCCTCAGTCTCCCCTGTAGCTGGGACCACAGGTGTGCACCTCCACACCTGGCCAATTTTTCTGTTCTTTATGGAAACAGGGTCTCACTTTGTTGCCTGAGTTGGTCTCAAATTCCTGGGCTCAAGTGATCCTCTTGCCTCAACCTCCCAAAGTGTTGGGACTACAAGCGTGAGCCACTGTACCTGACCATGGCCCTTTTAAATTTTTTTATTATTTAACTTTTTGTTATAAAGAGCAAATATAAAAGTATATTTGAGAAAAAATAAAAACATTTTAGAAATAATATATATCACAATTTTAGAAAACACGATTAGGGCAAACAGAAACATGTAATAGCTATACTTTTATAAATCAAATAAATGTTTTTTCTTTGTTTTGAGACGATGTCCTGCTCTGTCACACAGGCTGGAGTGCAGTGGTGCAATCTTGGCTCACTGCAGCCTTCACCTCCTGGGTTCAAGCGATTCTCCTGCCTCAGCTTCCCGAGTAGCTGGGATTATAGGTGTGTGCCACCACACCTGGCTAATTTTTGTCTTTTTAGTAGAGACAGGGTTTCACTATGTTACCCAGGTTGGTCTTGAACTCTTGGCTTCAAGTGATCCACCTGCTCTGGCCTCCCAAAGTGCTGGGATTATAGGTGTGAGCCACCGCGCCCGGCCCAAATATAACTTTTTAAATGTTACATTTATTTAAAATTCTAGTTTTTTCCATGCTGTTAAAAATCGCTTCACTGAAGTGTACTTGTCATAAAATAAGCAGCATACACTTAATATGTTCAATTTGATGAATTCTGGGGCTGGGTGTAGTGGCTCCTGCCTGTAATCCCAGCACTTTGGGAGGCCAAGGTGAGCGGATGGCTTGAGCTCAGGAGTTCGAGACCAGCCTGGGCAAAGTGGCAAAACCCCATCTCTACCAAAAATATAAGAAATTAGCCAGACATGGTGGCACACACCTGTGGTCCCAGCTACTTGAGGGGCTGAGATGGAAGGATGGCTTGATCCTAGGAGATTGAGGCTGCAGTGAGCCAACCTCATACCACTGCATTCCAGCCTGGGTGACAAAGTGAGACCCTGTCTCCAAAAAAAAAAAAAAAAAAAAAAAAAATTGATGAGTTCTGACATATGCCTAAACCTGTGAAACTATCACCAAAATCAATGTAATGAAAATGTTCATAGCTTCCAGAAGTTTCTTTATGCCCCGTTAGAATTCCTTCCTCTTGGCCAGGCACTGTGACTCATGCCCATAATCCCATCACTGTGGGAGGCCGGGCGAGCGGATCACGAGGTCAGGAGATAGAGACCATCCTGGCTAACATGGTGAAACCCCATCTCTACTAAAAATACCAAAAAAATTAGCCGGGTGTGCTGGCGAGTGCCTGTAGTACCAGCTACTTGGGAGGCTGAGGCAGAAGAATGGCATGAACCCAGGAAGTGGAGCTTTCAGTGAGCTGAGATCATGCCACTGCTCTCCAGCCTGGGTGATAGAGCGAGATTCTGTCTCAAAAAAAAAAAAAAAAAGAATTCCTTCCTCTCTCCCCTTACCAAATTCTTCAGGAGCCACTGATCTGTTTTCTTTCACCACAGATTATTTGTGTTTTCTAGAATTTCTCATAAATGGGATCATCTTTTTTTGTCTGGTTTCTTTTACCCAGTGTAATTATTTTGAAGTTTATCCATGTTGTTGTGTGTATCAATAGTTTGTTCCTTTTTATTGCTGAGTAATATTCCATTGTACGGATCTCCAATTTGCTTATCCATTTCCTTCTTCAAGGACATTTGGGTTGTTTCCAGTTTTTCACTATCACAAATAGAGCTGTTGTGAACATTCACATGCAAGTCTTTTTTTTTTTTTTTTTTTTTGAGAGAGAGTCTGGCTCTGTCACCCAGGCTGGAGTGCAATGGCTCAATCTTGGCTCACTGCAACTTCGGCCTCCCGGGTTCAAGCAATTCTCCTGCCTCAGCCTCCCAAGTTGCTGGGATTACAGGCGCCTACCACTATGCCTGGCTAATTGTATGTATTTTTTTATTTTCTTTTTTTTTCGAGGGGACACAGTCTGACTCTGTCACCCAGGCTGGAATGCAATGGCTCAATCTTGGCTCACTGCAACTTCCACCTCCTGGGTTCAAGTGATTCTCCTGCCTCAGCCTTCTGAGTATGTGAGACTACTGCTCACCTACTCACTTTCATGTGTATGAAAGCGTCCTACCCGCCACCACATCTAGCTAATTTTTGTATTTTTAGGAGAGACAAGGTTTTACCATATTGGCCAGGCTGGTCTCGAACTCCTGACCTTGTGATCCGCCTGCCTCAGCCTCCCAAGGTGCTGGGATTACAGGCGTGCGCCACCATGCCTGGCCAATTGTATGTATTTTTAGTAGTCACAGGGTTTTGCCATGTTGGTTAGGCTGGTCTCAAACTCTTGACCTCAGGTGATCCACCCACCTCTGCCTCCTGAAGTGCTGGGATTGCAGATGTGAGTCACCACGCCCAGCCTTCTCTTGGGTATATACTTAGGAGAAGAACGTGTGAATTGTATGGTAGGTATATATTTGACTTTTTAAGAAACTGCCAAAGTGTTTTCAAAGTGGATCTGTCATTAGGCACTTCCACCAGCAATGTGTATGAAAGTGTCAGTTGCAGGCCTGGCGTGGTGGCTCACGCCTGTAATCCTAGCCCTTTGGGCGGCTGAGGCAGGTGGATCACTTGAGGCCACGAGTATAAGACCAGCCTGGCCAACATGGTGAAACCCCCTCTCTACAAAAATACAAAAAAGAATTAGCCAGGAGTGGTGGCACTTGCCTGTAATCCCAGCTGCTCAGGAGGCTGAGGCAGGAGAATTTCTTGAACCTGGGAGGCGGAGGGTGCAGTGAGCTGAGATCGCGCCATTGCATTCCAGCCTGGGAGATAGAGCAAGACTCTGGTATTGTCAGTCTTTTTAATTGTAGCCATTCTAAGGATTGTGTGATGATATCTCATTGTGGTTAAATTTGTGCTTCCTTAATTATTATTATTATTTTAAAATTTTGTTTTATTTTATTTTAAGTTCCAGGATACATGTGCAAGACATACATGTTTGTTACAAAGGTAAATGTGTGCTATGGTGGTTTGCTGCACCTATCAACCCATCACCTAGATGTTAAGCCCCACATGCGTTAGGTATTTTTCCTGATACTCTCCCTCCCTAGTGCCTTGAAAGGCCCCAGTATGTGTTGTTCTTCTCCCTGTGTCCATGTGTCTTCATTGTTCAGCTCCCACTTATAAGTGAGAACATGCAGTTTTGGTTTTCTGTTCCTGTGTTAATTTGCTGAGGATAATGGCTTCCAGCTTCATCCATGTCCCTGCAAAGGACATAAGCTTGTTGTTTTTTATGGCTGCACAGTATTCCATGGTGCATATGTTCCACATTTTCTTTGTCCAGTCTATCATTGATGGGCATTTGGGTTGATTCCATGTTCCTTAATTATTAATAATGACAAGGCCAGGCACAGTGGCTCATGCCTGTAATCCCAGCACTTTGGGAAGCTGAGGTGGGAGGATCACTTGAGGTCAGGAGTTCTAGACCACCTTGGCCAACATGGTGAAACCTCATCTCTACTAAAAAAGTACAAAAAAGTAGTCAGGTGTGGTGGCGTGTACTGGTAGTCCCAGCTATTTGGGAGGCTGAGGCTTTTGAATTGCCTGAACCTGAGAGGCAGCAGTTGCAGTGAGACGAGATCATCCTACTGCATTCCAGGCAGGGTGAGAGAGTGTGACTGTCTCAAAAAAAAAAAAAAAAAAAAAAAAAAAAAAAAAAGCATCTTTTTGTATGCTTGTCATCTATATTTCTTTTTTGGTAAAATATCTGTTCAAATATTTTGCTCACTTTATAATTGTTTTCTTTTTAAAATTTTTACATTTTTAGACAAATTCTAAAAGAGCTGTAACACTGTTTGTTTTCTTATTATTGAGTTATAAGTGTCCTTTATATATTCTAACTAAAATGCTTTGTCAGATACCTATTTGCTGATATCGTCTCCCAGACTGGGACTTGCCTTTCATTTTCTTAACAGTGTTGTTTGTAGAGAAATATGTTTTAAATTTTGTTGAAGTCCAATTTATTGAATTTACAGGTCTTTTTTTTTTTTTTTTTTTTTTTTTTTTTTTTTTTTAAGAAACAGAGTCTCACTCTGTTGCCCAGACTGGAGTGCAGTGGTGCGATCGCGGCTCACTACAGGCTCCGCCTCCCAGGTGCTTGCCATTCTCCTGCCTCAGCCTCCCGAGTAGGTTGGACTGCAGGCGCCAGCCATCACACCCGGCTAATTTTTTGTGTTTTTAGTGGAGAGGGTGTTTCACCGTGTTAGCCAGGATGGTTTCCATCTCCTGACCTTGTGATCTGCCCCTCTTCGGCCTCCCAAAGTGCTGGGATTACAGGTGTGAGCCACCGTGCCCAGCCAAATTTATGAGTCTTATTCATTTATTTATTATTATTCTTTTTAGGCCCATTCTCCCTTTAAATAAGGCTCTCTGGATCTTATTTTTAAAATGTTGGGGCCGGGCATGGCCCCAACTTTGGGAGGCTGAGGCGGGTGGAATGCTTGAGCTCAGAAGTTCGAGACCAGCCTGGGCAATATGGTGAAACCCCATCTCTACTAAAATGCCAAAAAAATTAGCCTGACGTGGCCACGTGTGCCTGTAATTTCAGCTACTCAGGAGGTTGAGACAGGAGAATCACTTGAACCTGGGAGGCGGAGGTTGCAGTGAGCCGCGATCGTGCCATTGCACTCCAGCCTGGATGACAGAGCGACACTCTGTCTCAAAAAAAAAAGTTGGCCAGGCGCAGTTGCTCATGCCTGTAATTCCAGCACTTTGGGAAGCTGACATGGGCAAATTGCTTGAGCTCGGGAGTTTGAGACCAGTCTGGGCAACATAGGGAGACCCCATCTCTACAAAAAAAAAAATACAAAAATTAGCCAGGCATCGTGGCGTGTGCCTGTGAGCCCAGCTACTCATGAAGCTGAGGTGGGAGAATCGCTTGAGCTCAGAAAGTCAAGGCTGCAATGAGCTGTGATCACACCACTGTACTTCAGTCCAGGTGAGAGAGCAGAATCCTGTCTTTAAAAAAAAAAAAAAAAAAGGTTTACCTCTCCCAAAGTGTATTAGTCAAGAGTTTTCCAGAGAGACAGAACCAATGGGATATGTACATAGATAGATAGATAGATAGATAGATAGATAGATAGATAGATAGACAGACAGACAGATAGATGTAGATATATGAGAAGAGATTTATTAAGGGAATTGGATCCATAATCATGGGAATTTTTTTTTTGAGATGGAGTTTCGCTCTTGTTGCTCAGACTGGAGTGAAACAGCGCAATCTCGGCTCACTGCAACCTCCGCCTCCCGGGTTCAAGCGATTCTCCTGCCTCAGCCTCCTGAGTAGCTGGGATAACAGGCATGTGCCACCATACCCAGCTAATTTTGTATTTTTAGTAGAAACATGGTTTCTCCATGTTAGTCAGGCTGGTCTCGAACTCTTATGGGAATTTATTAAGGGAATTGGATCCATAATTATGGAGGCCAAGAAGTCCCTTGATTGGCCATCTGTAAGCTAGAGACTCTGGGAAACTAGTAGTGTGGCTCAAGTCAAGTCTGAAAGTCTCAACCAGGGTTGAGATAAGTTGTTGGTGTCACTCTCAGTCTGAGACTGAAGGCCTGAGAATCTGTTGCGGGGGTAAAAGGTCTCCTGCTATAGGTTCCATAGTCCAAAGGCCAGAGAGCCTGGAGTTATGATGTCCAAGGGCTGGAGAGGAAGACTGCCCCAGATATAGGACAGAGTTAAGTGAATTCCCCTTTCTTCTGCCTTTTTTTTTTTTTTTTTTTTGAGATGGAGTTTCGCTCTTGTTGCCCAGGCTGGAGTGCAACGGCGCGATCTCGGCTCACCACAACCTCTGCCTCCCGGGTTCAAGTGAATCTCCTGCCTCAGCCTCCCAAGTAGCTGGGATTACAGGCAGGTGCCACCACGCCTGGCTAATTTTGTATTTTTAGTAGAGGCAGGGTTTCTCCATGTTGGTCAGGCTGGTCTCGAACTCCCGACCTCAGGTGATCTGCCTGCCTCGGCCTCCCAAAGTGCTGGGATTACAGGTGTGAGCCACTGTGCCTGGCCTGCCTTTTTGTTCTATCAGAACCCCAGATGATTGAATGGTACCCAACCACACTGAGGTCAGATATTTCCCACTCAGTTGGCAGACTCCTGTGCCAGTGTTCCCTGGGAACACCTTCGAAGACACATCCAGAAATAATGCTTTACCAGCTCTCTACATATTCCTTAATCCAGTTCATCTGATACCTAAAATTGAAAATCACACAGTCTCCTATGTATTTTTTGTTGTATTTTCTTTGAGATGGAGTTTCACACTGTCGCCCGGGCTGGTGTGCAGTGGCATGATCTCGGCTCGCTGCAACCTCTGCCTCCTGGGTTCACGTGATTCTCCTGCCTCAGCCTCCCGAGTAGCTGGGACTACAGGCTCATGTCACCACGCCTGGCTAATTTTTGTATTTTTAGTAGAGACAGGGGTTTCACTATGTTGGCCAGGCTGGTCTTGAACTCCTGACCTCACGATCTGCCTGCCCTGGCCTCCTAAAGTGCTGGGATTACAGGCATGAGCCACTGCACCCTGCTGTTTTTCTGAGACAGAGTCTCGCTTTATTGCCCAGGCTGGAGTACAGTGGTATAATCTTGTCTCACTGCAACCTCTGCTTCTGGGTTCAAACAATTCTCCTGCCTGAGCCTTCCGAGTAGCTGGCGTTACAGGCGCATACCACCACTTCCAGCTAATTTTTGTATTTTTAATGGAGACCGGGTTTCACCTTATTGACCAGGCTGGTGTCAAACTCCTGACCTCAGATGATCCACATACCTCGGCCTCCAAAAGTGCAGGGATTACAGGCATGAGCCACTACACCTGGCCTGTTTTATTCTAAAAGTTTCATAGTTTTGGTTATTTAACTTTATGTTTAATTTTGAGAGTCTTTTTTTTTTTTTTTTTGGATATGGTATAAAAATAAGGGTGAGGTTTATTTTGCTGTATGAATTGTTGAAAAGATTATTTTTTCCCCATTGAATTGCATTGACATCTTTACTATAAATGAACTTAGTAAATATGTATGGATCTGTTTTTTGGATTCTTTATTTTGTTCTGTTGATCCAATAGCATGTCTTCACCAATATTACATTTTCTTGTTTAAGATAGTTTTATAACTCCTGAAATCAAGTAGTATAAGTTTCCATAATTTGTTCTTCTTTTTCAAAATTATTTTGCATATCCTTCATATTTCTCTATATATTTTAAAATAACCTTGTCATTTTATATAAAGAAGCCCACTTGGGGCCAGGCACGGTGGCTCACGTTTTTAATCCCAGCACTTTGGGAGGCCGAGGCAGGTGGATCACCTGAGGTCAGGAGTTCGAGACCAGCTTGGTCAACATGGCGAAACCCTGTCTTTACTAAAAATATAAAAATTAGCCAGGCGTGATGGCAGGCACCTGTAACCCCAGCTACTAGGGAGACTGAGACAGGCCAATTGCTTGAACCCAGGAGGCGGAGGTTGCAGTGAGCCAAGATCGTACCACTGCACTCCAGCCTGGGTGACAGAGCAAGACTCCATCTCAAAAAAAAAAAAAAAAAACCAAAAAAACAAACCTACTTGGATTTTTTTAATGCCTTAGAGACAAGGCATACAAATTTATTTAACCCGTATACACAGGCACCTTCAGAATGAAGATCCACCCCACTTGGATTTTTATATTTTGAGATGGAATTTCGGTCTCCATCTCAAAATATACATTACATGCCTGTAATTCCAGCTACTCAGGAGGCTGAGGTAGGAGAATCGCTTGAACCCGGGAGGCAGAGTTTGCAGTGGGCCAAGATTGTGCCACTGCACTCCAGCCTGGGTGACAGTGCGAGACTCCATCTCAAAAAAAAAAATAAATAAAATGTAGATGTATGACTTTGACAAGGGATCAAATGAAATCAGGAATTGCTCAACAGAGCAAAGTTAACTGGCCCAGAGGGATTAAACCCATAGCTTTGACCTCAGCATTACAGTATTGGAAACAGATGCTTCTTAGCTTGATTCAAGTAAAATTTGTTTGGTCAAAATTATATGCACAGTTTTGCATAATACAAAAAGAAAACGTTGATCTCTATTGACCGTGATTAGTGGAACACATCTAAAATTGACTGACCCCCTAAGAGGACAAATATGTGAGATTATCCCATTATTCCCTTGCATCTCCCTCCTTACCATGGCAGAAATCATTAATGGATCACAGCACTGTTTCTCAAAGAATGTGTATACAGGTACTGTTTTTGTTTCTTTTTCAGGCACTGTTTATTGATGAGTGGTGGCCCTGGGTGAGCTCAGTCTGCCTTTCTTGAAGTAGAGAGAATTCCTCCACGTTTGATTATGGGGTTGAGATAACCTGCAAAATACTTTTATGCTAAACTGTCAATCTTTGCATTCCGGTTACCTGAGTCTACTGGGCCAAGGATTTTTCATTTGTTTTTCCTACTCCAAGTCTATGGACAATTTTTTTTTTTTTTCCCCGGAGACAGAGTTCACCGTGGAGTACAGTGACATGATCTTGACTCACTGCAAGCCCCGCCTCTTGGGTTCAAGCGATTATTCTGCCTTGGCCTCCCGAGTAGCTGAGACTACAGGAGCGCACCACTAGGCTCGGGTAATTTTTGTATTTTTAGTAGAGATGGGATTTCGCCATGTTGGCCAGGCTGGTCTCAAACTCCTGACTGACTACAAGTGATCCGCCCCCCTCGGCCTCCCAAAGTGCTGGGATTACAGGAGTGGGCCACTGCGCCCAGTCAACAACTTTGGATTTGTACAAGAAGAAAGTGTTTTGGTTAAGGAGTTTTCCATATTGACTCTAACTCATCTCAGATTGGGGATTAAATCAAAATCAGTACAATAGGAGCATTAAGTAGGGTATAATAACTAAGTTGTGAGGGTTTTAAATTCAGGTAGAAGCCCTGATCCCACCTCCTATAGTGAAGCCTAAGGCCTTAGGCCTTTTGCTGTCTTGTAGGTGCAGCTGAGAGTGTATTCATTTTACTGACAGCCCTGATGCTGAACCCACATCAACATAACCTATAGTGAATTTACTCTCAAATCAAAGGGGATACATTCTGAAGTTCTCTGAAAGCCAGTATTTATAATTACAAGAGTGGTTACAACCAAATTAATGTTGATGTTAATTCCTTACTTTTGTCTCTCATTTTCCAGTCCAAATAACTTTATATCATCCATATCAATTATTCAATATTATATTACTTATTCACTATAATAGATGGAACTGAAATTACCCTTCTCCCTTTGTAAAGTCTCCTTTGGTTACATCATTTTACGTATGATGTAACCAAAGTTCAAAGTGGCAGTAACTTGTCCAAGGTCACAGTTAAGTCTGCCTCACCAGGTAGAGTTAGGAGTTGAGATGAAGTCTCCTAATTGAATTTAATCTACTCTACTTTTTGCCCAGTCTGCCTGTCACCCTTTTGAGGTCAGTTTTCCCACCACTAGTTTGCTATTTCAGCTGTTTCAGACCCACTGGCCTGATCCAATGCATTAAGGATACTTTTCTTTGTGCTGAGCCATACAGAACTAATTTTTTTTTTTTTTGATTGCCATGATATTTGGAAGGATGAAAGACAGAGATAGAAGCCCTGGTAGGGAACAGCTGCTTCTATTACTGTTTATAGGATTCATTGAGCTGAAAATTGTGATGCATCTTTGGTTTCTCCTTTGTAATTGCTCTCAGAGAATAGATGCCACAAATTCTGGATCGTTTGGGAGGATAGGGTGCTTGATGGATTCCACTTTAGAGTTGTTGGGTTGAGATAAGGTGGCAGGGGTATGTCCTGGTGGAAAAGAGATGCAGATTTGGAGCTTAGGGGAAAGATCAACATTAAAGATACAGATTAATAAGGCATCTATATATAGGTGCATGCTTAACAGGGAATAGTAGCTGAGATTGTCAAGTGGAAATGTACACAGAGAGAGACTTACAGCTGGACCTCAGGGATGCTCACATTTTGGGGATTGAGGGAAAATCAGGACGAGCCAGTGGAGGAGGATGAAAAGAAATGGTGGGGAGAAAACCAGCATCACTGCACTGGGACCCTGCCAGTTCCTGCTTGGCCATCAGAGGTGTGCACCTTCAGCACATAGGATCGTGACAGGCTCATAGTTGGTGCTCGAACAACTTTTGTTGAATGACCAAATGTGTGGAATCCAAGAAAGATTTTCTAGGAGGAACCTTAAGGTCAACAGTCTCCAATGTGGAAACAAGGCTGGAATGATGAGAGAAAATTTCATTGAGAAGGAGATTTTGGATCCGAGAACTAGGAAATCATTAGTAACTTTATGACATGCAAATTACAAATGTGTCACTACACACTTAGGCCATAAGAACTTGTGAAATGTTGCAGCCATAAAAAAGGACGAGTTCATGTCCTCTGTACGGGCATGGATGCAGCTGGAAACCATCATTCTCAGCAAACTATTGCAAGAACAGAAAACCAAACACCGCATGTTCTCACTCATAGGTGGGAATTGAACAATGAGAACAGTTGGACATAGGAAGGGGAACATCACACACCGGGGCCTGTCATGGGGTGGGGCGAGGGAAGAGGGATGGCATTAGGAGATATACCTAATGTAAATGACGAGTCAATGGGTGCAGCACACCAACATGGCACATGTATACATATGTAACAAACCTGCACGTTGTGCACATGTATCCTAGAACTTAAAGTATATTAAAAAAAACCTGAAAAAAAAGAACTTGTGAAATGCAGACAATAAAACTTAATTCCTTGGATTAGCATAAAGATTCAGTGATATAACTAAATTGTGTTAAATACTTGGCCTACCCCCTATTGCAGAGTAAAATGCTCATTCATTTATTTATTCAACTAATATTTATTGAGTGTTTACTCTGGGCCCAGGTATAGTTGTAATATCTGCAGATAGAACAGTGCATCAGACAGAGTTTGTGCTTTTATGAACCTTATATTCAATATCAGGTGGGAAGAGGTAATAATAAACGAAAAATGTGTGATAGTGACAAATGCTATGCAGAAATGAGATGGTAGTAATCTGATGGTGATGACTTGGCCACTTTAGGTAGGTTGGACAAGAAGAGTTGATATGGACTGTTATTGTTGTAATTATTATAAGTTCTTCCTCTTTTCTCTTCAATTGCTCGTTGCATTACACACCATGTCATCACGTCACATCATATTTTCCCACTCAAAACACTTCCATGCCTTCCCGAGTAACTTTGTAAGTTGTTATCTCCACTCAGCCAGCAGAAAATTATGACTCCCCTTTTAAAAGCTGGCTTGCAGCTCCGTGAGGTGCTGTAGAAAAGGCATCCTTGCCTGAGGCAAAGGCATTTACACCTTCCAGGGAGATACATGATTAGAGAAGGCAGACACAGTGGAGGGGGTCGGTAGGAGGCTAACTGGAACTTCATCTATTAGAAGAGGAAAGGCCTTTGAAAAGTGAATTAACGATATTTATAGCTGCGTCAGGTAAGTAGCTGGCGAGAGCTTGCTGATAATGAGGCCAAGGTTGAATTCCCATATGGACCAGAGAATTTTCTGTGGAGAAACTATGCTATTCAGTCACTGGCACTGAAACTTAAGCTAACACATAATCTCTCTGAACTTCAGTTCTCCAGTCTAAAATAGAGACATGCATCCCATCTGCTTGCCTCACAGGATTATTACGAGGAACAAATGAGAATGGATAATAAAGTGCTTTTTAAAGTCATAAATTTCAAATATGATCTATTATTATTGCTGATTACACTATATTTCAGTGACCATAAGTACCCTCTTTCCCCACTTCTGCAATGTATCAGTGTATCTGCTATCTCTCATAGTGGAGATTCAACTGCACCTTGAATGATGCCTTGTAAATCAATGAGCCTTTCAATAGGCTCATTATATTGACCCTGAGTCAGGAAGATCTTTCTTTCCTTTCCTTTCTTTTCTTTCTCTTCTTTCTTTCTTTCTTTCTTTCTTTCTTTCTTTCTTTCTTTCTTTCTTTCTTTCTTTCTTTCTTTCTTTCTTTCTTTCTTTTTCTTTCCTTCCTTTCTCTCTCCTTTCTCTTTCCTTCCTTTCCTTCCTTCCTTTCTCTCTCTCTCTTTCTTTCCTTCCTTCCTTTCTCTCTCTCTTTCCTTCCTTTCCTTCCTTTCTTTCTCTCTCTTTCTCTCTCTCTCTCTTTCTCTCTGTCTCTTTCTCTCCTTCCTTCCTTCCTTCCCTCTCTTTCTCTCCATCTCTTTCTTCCCTTCCCTCCCTCCCTCACTTCCTTCCTTCCTTCCTTCTTGCCTTCCTGCCTGCCTTCTTTTTTTTTTTTTTTTGAGACAACACCCAGGCTGGAGTGCAGTGGCGCGAACACAACTCACTGAAGCCTCAACTTCCAAGGCTCAAGCCATCCTCCCACCTCAGCTTCCCCACATAGCTGGGACCACAGGAATGTGCCAGCACACCTAGCTAATTTATATATTTTTAATTTAATTAATTTAATTTTGTTTATTTTGTATTTGTTTATTTTTTAGACAGCGTCTTGCTCTGTCACCCAGGCTGGAGTGCAGTGATGGTCTCGACTCACTGCAACCTCTACCTCCCGGGTTTAAGCGATTCTCCTGCCTCAGCCACCTAAGTAGCTGAGACTGCAGGCACATGCCACCACACTCAGCTAATTTTTGTATTTTTAGTAGAGACGGGGTTTCACTATGTTGGCCAGGTGGGTCTCAAACTCTTGACCTCGTGATCCACCCACCGTAGGCTCCCAAAGTGCTGGGATTACAGGTGTGAGCCACTGTGTCCAGCCTTAATTTTCTTTTTGAGATGGACTCTTACTCTTGTCGCCAAGACTGGAGTGCAATGACGCAATCTTGGCTCATTACAACCTCCGCCTCCCAGGTTCAAGCGATTCTCCTGCCTCAACCTCCCTAGTAGCTGGGATTACAGGTGTCTGCCATCACACCTGGGTCATTTTTGTATTTTTAATAGAGACGAGTTTCATCATGTTGGCCAGGCTGCTCTCGAACTCCTGACAGGTGATCCAACCTCCTCAGCCTCCCAAAGTGCTGGGATTGCAGGTGTGAGCCACCGTGTCCAGCCTATTTTTTTTTTAGAGAATGTGTTTTGCCATGTTGCCCAGGCTGATCTTGAATTCTTGACCTTGAGTGATTTGCCCGCCTCAGTCTTTGAAAGTGTTGGGATCACAGGTGTGAGCCACTGTGCCCATCTATTTTCTTTTTTTTTCTTCTCCTTTTTTTTTTTTTTTTTTTTTTGAGGTGGAATCTCTTTCACCCAGGCTGAAGTTCAGTGACACCATCTCGACTCACTGCAACCTCTGTCTCCTGGGTTCAAGCGATTCTCCTGCCTCTGCCTCCCGAGTAGCTGGAATTACAGGCATGCGCGACCATGCCCGTCTAATTTTTGTATTTTTAGTAGAGATGGGGTTTCACCATGTTGGCCAGGCTGGTCTTGAACTCGTGACCTCAGGTGATCCCCTTGCCTTGGCCTCCCAAAGTTCTGTGATTACAGGTGTGAGCCACCACACACCGACCTCCTTTTTTTTTCTGAGACAGGATCTCGCTCTTTTCCAGTGACACCATCTCGGCTCACTGCAGCCTCAGACTGCTGGGCTTTGGATCAACCTGAGGGCAATCCTCCTACCTCAGCCTTCTTAATAGTTGGGACTAGAGGCATGTACCACTATGCCTGGCTAATTTTTGTATTTTTTGTAGAGAGAGGGTTTCTCCATGTCACCCAGGCCGTTCTCAGACTCCTGGGCTTGAGTGATCCTCCCACCTCGGTTTCCCAAAGTTCTGGGATTATAGGCGTGAGTCACCACGGCTGGCCAGGAAGATTTTTTTCGTAGAATGAATACAACATATATTCTCAAGTGCCTACTACTGCTAGTTCTGGCTAAATCTTGGTTTTACTTATTTTAAGTATGTCATATTCAATTGCAGTGTTCCTAACACTCCTTGTGTGAATTTCCTGTGTTCCCCCCATTCCCCCCCACCCCATGTATAATGAGTCTAAGGCTGAATTACCGCTGAATTTTTTCTTTTTGCCTATTCTGTAGAGAACTAGAAATTAGGTTATTTGGCATTGCTGATGACAACTATATGGCACAAGTACCTTCACTCCAATTCTCTGCTTGTCATGGCCACTGCTAATTAATGATTGCACAATATTGCTTAACAGTGCTAATATGGTAACTGCAGGTCACATGTGGCTACTGAGCATTTGAAATGTGGTTAGTCCAAATTCAGGTATGCTACACAGATAAAATACATACCAGATTATGAAGACCTGGCACACAAGAACAGAATGTAAAATATCTCATTAATAATTTTTTTTGTATGGATTACAACTTGAAATGATAACGGTTTGGATATACTGCGTTAAACCAAATGTTGTTAAGAACAATTTTACGTATTTATTTTACTTTCAAAAAAGTGATGACTAGAAAATGTAAAATTCTGTATGTGGCTTGCATTCGTGGCTCAAGTTGTATTTCTACAGGACAGCACTGCCTTCAAATCCTACTTAAGACAGTTCCCTAGGCAGTCACTACCAACAAATCAGAAACAAAAGCAGTAGTATTTTATGAGAATGGGAGAGAGGTCTACAGATTTTGAGTTTTCAATCTTAGAATGAAAAAAAAAAGAAACTTCGGCTGGGCACGGGTGACTCATGCCTGTAATCCCAGTACTTTGGGAGGCCGAGGCAGGCGGATCACTTGAGGTCAGCGTGGCCAACTTGGCGAAACTCTGTCTCTACTAAAAATACAAAGATTAGCCAGACGTGGTGGTGCACGTCTGTAATCCCAGCTACTTGGGAGACTGAGGCAGGAGAATCGCTGGAACCCGGAAGGCGGAGATTGCAGTGAGCGGAAATCGCGCCACTGCACTCCAGCCTGGGCGAAAGAGTGAGACTCCGTGTCAAAAAACAAAACAAAACAAAACAAAACAAAACAAAAAAAAAAAAACAAACCCAAAAAAAAAAAAAAAAAAAGGAGAAAAGAAAAGAGAAAAAGAACCTTTGAGTTTATCTAGTTGTTTCCCAAACATGTCTGTGCATTAGAAACTTCTGCGATCTTAAATTATGAAATTGCACATTTCCAGGTTCCCTCCCTGGGGATTCTAGTTTAATAGATCTGGGACGGAGGCCCCGGATTATGTATTTTTAATAAGTAGCCCAGGCGTTTCTGATGTGCAGCCAGGTTTGAGAACTCCTGAGCTAAAACATTTTCACATTTCAAGGATGGGACTTTCCTGGGGTGACATGTTGTTATTGGCAGAGTTAGGACCCGAGCACATGTTCCTCCTGGATTATATTTTGTGCTACTGCGACCTAAGAGTCTTTGCAGAACTCAGGATGGAATATCGTCAAAGTGCCTCTCAGCCTGCAGGCACAGTGCTCTTCCTTATTTGGAGAAAACTCAGTGTGTCTCAGCAGCCCCCTCTGCTGTCAAAAATCCCTAGCTCAGTCTAGCGGAGCGGGCTTTGGGGAAGCGAGCAGGGAGGAGAGCGAGCACAGAAGAAAGTGGCATGAAGAATGCTGCTATGGGGAAACCCGTTTGCAACCTGGAAGTGATTGGAAGAAATCTTGCAATAAGATCCTTAAAGCTGGATGACATGTGGAGGAAATCTACCTGACTGCCTCCTGGTCTGGAGGAGGGAATTTGTTTTGTTTTGTTTTGATACAGGGTGTTGCTCTGTCACCCTGACGAGAGAGCAGTGGTGTGATCACAGCTCACTGCAGCCTCCAAATCCTGGGCTCAAGCGATCCCCCCACTTCAGCTTTCCCAGTAGCTGGGACTACAGGCACCTGCCACCCCGCCCTGCTAATTTTTAATTTTTTTGGATAGAGATGGGGGCGAGGGAGATAGGAGTTAGGGCGGGGGGTGCTTGCCTTATTGCCCTGGCTGGTCGCGAACTTGTGAGCTCCAGCAATCCTCTCTCCTTGATCTCCCAAAATGCTGGGATTATAGGCGTGAGCCACCGTGTTTGGTCTAGAGGAGGGAATTTGAACAAATCATTTCACTTCCCTGGGCCTCAGTTTCCTCATCTGAACAAGGGCGATAATGACACGCTCGGTCCCTTTCCTTCCTCAGAAACTATTTTAATAGTCTAATTAAATAATGGGGATGGTGTTATCAGTGTTTTGGTCCAAAGATACACAGCTATTTAGAGATAGAGCCAGACTTGGAACTCCTGATTCCCAGTTGAGATGTATCATACAATTTCTGCTAACCAAGGAGAGATGTGTTCAGCTGCTTCCAGAGGGACAGAGGCAAGAAAAACTTACAAGGGAGGTTGAGGCTGGCCTCATGCCTAAATGAATTAAAGCCAGGTGGCCACTCTCCCATTTATATATTCATTCCTTCACTCATTTATTCAGCTTACTTTTATTGAGCACCTCTTACATGACTGAAACTGTGTAGGTAGTGGTGATATATCAAATTAGACATAGTTCTCCTTATGTCGATGGTTCTTGCTATGTTTCCCTGAATATTTCCTTTGCCAGAGATATTCTCAACTAGCGGTCACAGTGCACAAGTACTTTGACTGGGTGAAACAATAGTAGCTACCAGGCATTGAGAGTTAGCTATGTGC
This sequence comes from Theropithecus gelada, assembly GCF_003255815.1. Classification (NCBI taxonomy): domain Eukaryota; kingdom Metazoa; phylum Chordata; class Mammalia; order Primates; family Cercopithecidae; genus Theropithecus; species Theropithecus gelada. Next base: position 154,512,756 of record NC_037673.1, read on the forward strand.
CAGATACGGTGCTAGGCTCTTCCCATGTGCTGTCTTGTTAAACCCTCAAACCACAATGAGATACTTTTTTTTTTTTTTGAGATGGAGTCTTGCTCTGTCACCAGGCGGGAGTGCAGTGGCTCGATCTTGGCTTACTGCAACCTCCTCCTCCCTGTAAAATTCTTTTTTTTTTGAGACAGACTTTCACTCTTGTTGCCCAAGCTGGGGTGTAATGGCATGATCTCGGATCACTGCAACCTCCACCTCCCTGGTTCAAGCAATTCTCCGGCCTCAGCCTCCCGAGTAGCTGGGATTACAGGCGTGCGCCACCACACCCAGCTATTTTTTTGTATTTTCAGTAGAAACGGGATTTCTCCATGTTAGCCAGCTGGCCTTGAACTCCTGACCTCAGGTAATCTGCCTGCCTCAGCCTCCCAAAGTGCTAGGATTACAGGCGTGAGCCTATGTAGATTATACAATTAACATTTTTTGACACTTGCGTTATTACCTGTCTTTCCATTCCTCTCTTTCTCCATCTTATTTTTTGATGTATTTCAGAGTAGGTTGTAGACATCATGTACTTTTCCCCAAATACTTCATCATGCACATTGTTAAAATTCAACATTGGTGTACTTTCTTTCCTTTGAGGTAAGATTTACTTATGATGAAACACACAAATTTTATAGGCCGTTTCATGGGTTCTGACAAATGCATTCACCAGTGCAATCCAAGCTCCTTTTCTTCACTTCCCCTTCCCTTTCCCTTTCTTCTGCTCCCCTCCCCTCCTCTCTCTTTCCTTTCCCTTCCTTCCCCTCCCCTTTCCTCCCATCCCTTCTCCTCTCCTCTCCTGGGGGGCGGAACAGGGGGTGGGGGGTGGCTATCCCATATATCCCATAGGCAGTGTGCCCAAAGTAGCCATGTTCTAATTTTTTTTCAGCATAGATTAATTTTTCCTGTTATAGAACTTCATGTAAACTTCAGTGTGTAGTTTTTCTGCGAGGCTTCTTTTACTCAACGTAATGTTTCTGAGATATGCCCGTGCTGTTGTGTGTATGAATTATTTGGTCCTTTCTATTGCCGAGGGTGGTATGAACGTACCACTGTTTGTAGTCCCATTCTCCTATTGATGGACACCTGAGCTATTTCCAGTTTTTGGCTTTATGACAAAGCTGTTATAAATATTCTTATATAAGTCTTTTTGTGGATGTATGTTTTTATTTCTCTTGGATAAGTATCTAGCAGTGGCATTTCTGGAATTTCTGGCATAGGGGTAGGTTAAGTTTTGTGAGAGACTGCCAAACCTTTTTCCAAAGTGGTTGTACCCTTTTATACTGTCACCAATGAGGGAAGCAAATTCCAGTTGCTCCACATCCACACTGATACCTGATGGTGTCAGTCTTTTTTTAAAAAAGTAGCTATTCTCATGGGTATGTAGTGGCACCTCATTGTGAATCACATATTGTTTTTATAATCAGAACAAAAAGCTTTATAAAAAATAAAACAAATGATGCCAAGGAAAAGAAAGACAGGACTGGAAGTCAATGAAACAGGATTAACAGTTCACTTCTCTTGAATTTCTTTTTTGTCCTACTTTGCTTGTTTCCAAATTGTCCAAACTAAACTTGCACGTCTTTAATGTAGAAGAAAACATATTTGTTTATTTAAAAATGTACCCACAATAGTTAATACATTATTCTGATATAATTCAGTGACATTTTAGTGGTTGGTGACTTTAATGTGACAACTTAAAAAGTGGTGGGTTTTGGGCCGGGTCTGGTGGCTTACACCTGTAATCCCAGCACTTTGGGAGGCCGAGGCAGGCAGATCACCTGAGGTCAGGAGTTCGAGACTGACCAACATGGAGAAACCCCATCTCTACTAAAAATACCAAATTAGCCGGGCATGGTGGCGTATGCCTGTAGTCCCAGCTACTCGGGAGGCTGAGGCAGGAGAATCACTTGAACCCGGGAGACGGAGGTTGCAGTGAGCCAACATCATGCCACTGCACTCTAGTCTGGGCAACAGAGCAAGACGCCATCTAAAAAAAAAACAAAAAAAAAAAAACCAAAAAACAAATACCCCCCCCCAAAAAAAAACAATTGACTTAGTTTCATCCTGGAGCTTCTCCATGTATTTGACTGTGATTTTTCCCAAACTCAGGCACCAACTTCACTGGAATGTACAGGCTGCCCACTGAGGAATTTTCTGCGTATTAATTTCATCTATGAGGAGTTTCCTGTATTGTCCTGGGTTGCAGACTGAGACTTACTTTGATAACTACAAGATTTTCTCACTTTCAGGAGGTAATGAATACCCCTGCTGTATTAATTCACCCTAATCAATTTCTTTCAAGGTTGTTTACCACTAGCAGGGTGGCATTAACTTTTCTGCTTAATTTTAGAAGGAAAGATTTATTTTCACAAAGCTAAAAATAAAGAGCAATCTCTTGGGTGATTTTACTGTCTGAGGGAAAGAAAAGAAATTAAAGGAAAAATCATGCTCCAGCTTGAATTTTCTTTTGCTCTTCAGCTGGACCACTGTAAGAAGTCTTCTGGCCGAGTGTGGTGGCTCACGCCTGTAATCCCAGCACTTTGGGAGGCTGAGGCAGGTGGATCACTTGACGTCAGGAGTTCGAGACCAATTTGGTCAACATGGTGAAACCCCGTCTCTACTAAAAATACAAAAGTTAGCCAGGCGTGGTGGCTCACACCTGTAATCCCAGCTATTCTGGGGGCTGAGGCAGGAGGACTGCTTGAACCCAGGAAATGGAGTTTGCAGTTAGCCGAGATTGTGTCACTGCACTCCAGTCTGGGTGATGAAGTGAGACTGTCTCAAAAAAAAAAAAAAAAAAAAAAAAAAAGGAGGAAAGAAGTCTTCTGTCCCTGCACACTACACACCTGCCCAGACTTTGCAAAGAATGCTCATGTGTCAGCAGGAAGTAGGAATATTTAACTACGCAGGGGAAGGCTATTTTGACAGGAGGATTTTAATTTGGACTCATTCACCTCTTACGGGTAAACCTCTTAGGAAACCTCTAAATTTTCCAGAATGTTTGATTGTAGAAAAGAGTAAAAGAACTCTAGGATGCTATGAAGGGAGATTGTGAATCCTTCTCTTTTCTTTTCCCCTTCCCTTCCCTTCCCTTCCCTTTTCTTCCCTTCCCTTCTCTTCCCTTCTCTTTTCTTCCTCCCTCCCTCCCTCCCTCCCTCCCTTCCTTCCTTCCTTCCCTTTTTTCTCAGAGTTTTGCTTTTGTTGCCCAGGCTGGAGTGCAATGATGCGATCTCAGCTCACTGCAACCTCCACCTCCCGGATTCAAGCGATTCTCCTGCCTCATCCTCCCTAGTATCTGGAATTACAGGCGCCCACCACCACGCCCAAATAATTTTTTGTATTTTTAGTAGAGACAGGGTTTCCCTGTGTTGGCCAGGCTGGTCGAACTCCTGAACTCAGATGATCCAGCTGCCTCAGCCTCCCAAAGTTGCTGGGATTAGAGGTGTGAACCATCACACCCAGCTCCCATCTTTATATATCCCTTAGGACCAGGGTAAGCTTCACGCTGGGAGGAACAATTTCTACCAAGCTCCTTCAATCCAAGGCATAGAAAACAGAAGAAACATTGATGCATTCTTGTGCTTTCCAACACAAATTTATTTCATAGAGTCTTTGCTACTATAAAGAAATTCTTTGAAGGCAAAACATAAGAGAGCTTTGTTCATAGCAAGTCTTTTCTTCCCTTGGCTAAAGGCTCCTTGTTCTTTTGCTATCTCTACTCCCTGTTTGGACAGCTTTGTTTATATGACAAAGTCAATATTGTACTCCACTTACTGACACTCATTATGGTAGGGAAGATGGAGTTGTAACTGGTGGCCCCAAAGGCAATGTGGCAGAACAGAAATGCCCAGAACTTGGTCTGATGCCATGAATTCAGGTTCTGGTTTTGCTAATGACTCCTCAGACCTCAGCATCATCAATCATATCTAAGAAAAAGATTTTGCATTTCATAATGCACATGAAACATTTAATACATGACTGGTCATAGAGTTAGTTCCCAGTAAATTCTAGCTGTAGTGGACGTGAAAGTTTGTTTTACCAAATGTTTTCTTCCTTAATAGGTGTGTGTGGTAGGGGAACTGGACTCTTGTAGGAACATGAGAAAGATGATTGCTGAAAGTGGGAGAGGATGTAGGAAAAACAGTAGAATTTTGAGGACAAACATTGGCTGGTTCTTTGTCTGAGGGCTGACTGTTTAGCTGTGGTCACTGTGTGATGTGATAGAAATGTAGTGGACTTCGAGGAAGACAGATTTGGGCTCTAGTTTCTATTCCGTTGATTTCAGTTGTGTAACTTTGTGTAAGCTTCTTAGTAATAGCTCTCTAATAAGCTTGTTGTGAAGATCAAATGAGATAATGTAGAAACAGATTTAGTAGAGGGGCTGAAGTTTCTTGTGCCCTTCTCAGTCTTCCACACCTGATATTCTGAGAGTTTGATTGGAACACTGGAAAGAACTCCATTCCCCGTGTGAAACCAACCCCTACAGAAGAAATTAAGGCAGTGTGAATCGTGAAGAAGTTGGCAGAAGCCTAAGAAACCGAAGAGGTGCTGTATTTGGGATTGCTAACATTCCTCACAATTGGATTATTCTATTCACAGATTAGCACCAATAGTAAATAAATCCCACTGAAGAGAATGGCTGTAATTGGTTCCTAGTGGTTGCTTTGGGATAAAAGTTGACCCATCTATTCTGAGAATAACCTATTTGAGGCAGTATCTACAATTTGCCCAAAGGAACTGATATATATGTGAAAATTCACTCTTCATCTTGGTTGTGGAGTCTGTGGAAAGCCCACTCAAGCAATCTGGCAGGTTTTTGTTTATGAACCCATAGAGTATTTTGGTACCATGTGAATACCAATTTCATGCACAGGTGTCCACATGCAAGTGTGTGTGTGTGTGTGTTTGCGCGTTAGGGAGACAGCGAGATAGTGTTTGAGTTTGAGTTTAAAATCATGATGCAGCGGGGCGCAGTGGTTCTTTCCTGTAATCCCAGCACTCTGGGAGGCTGAGGCAAGAGGATCACTTGAGCCCAGGAGTTTAAGACCAGCTTGGACAACAAAATGAGACCTCTGTCCCTACAAAAAATTAAAGAATTGGCCAGGCCCAGTGGTGTGTGCCTGTGGTATCAGCTACATGGGGAGGCTGAGGGAGGAGGATCACTTGAGCCCAGGAGGTCAAGGCTGCAGTGAGCCACGATCACACCACTACATTCTAGCCTGGGCAACAGAGCGAGACCTCACAGGAAGTAGCATAGTCTCTGTCTTTATTTATTTATTTATTTGATTATTATTATTTTTAAGACAGAGTCTTGCTCTGGTGCCCAGGGTGGAGTGCAGTATCATGCTAATGGTTCTTGCAGCCTCAACCTCCTCGGCTCAAGCGATCCTCCCAAATTGGCCTCCCAAGTAGCTGGGACTTAGACACATACCACCATGCCTGGCTGATGTTTAAAATTTTTTGTAGAGACAGAGTCTCATCATGTTGCCCAGGCTGGTCTTGAACTCCTGAACACAAGCGATCCTCCTGCCTTGGTCTCCCAAAGTGCTGGGATTACAGAAGTGAGTCACTACTCCTGGCCTCACTGAATTATTCAACTGGTGTTAACTGGGTACTGATGATGAGCCAGGTACTACGCTGGGATGATGTTAAACAGATCAGATGGTCCTGCCCTCTCTATCTTACAGATTTTTCTCTTCTTATTGTGGTAGGCAAAATCATGACTCTCCAAAGATGTACATGTCCTAATGCCTGAATCTGTGAAGATGCTATCTCATGTGGCAAAAGGAGACTTTGAGATATGACTACATGAAGGACCTTGAGATGGTGAGAGGATCCTGGATTATCCAGATAAGCCTAGTGTAATCACAAGTGTTCTTATAAAGGAAAGGGGAAGCCAAGGGTCAGAAAAGGAGATGAAGCCAGATGTGGTGGCACACGCCTGTAATCCCAGCACTTTGGGAGGCCAAGGTGGGTGGATCACCTGAGGTCAAGAGTTTGAGACCAGCCTGGCCAACATAGTGAAACCCTGTCTCCACTAAAAATGTAAAAATTAGCTGGGTGTGGTGATGGATGCCTGTAGTCCCAGCTCCGTGGGAGGCTGAGACAAGAGAATCTCTTGAACCCCAGAGGTGGAGGTGGCAGTGAGCTGAGATTGTGCCACTGCACTCCAGCCAGGGTGACAGCAAGATCCTGTCTAAAAAAAAAAAAAAAAAAAGGGGAAAAAGAGAAAAGGAAGAAAAGGAGATGAGACAGGGGATGCAGAATGGTAGGGAGTGTTGTAAACCAAGGCCGGCCTCTAGAAGCTGGAAAAGACAAGGAATGGATTCTCCCCAGAGCCTCCAGAAGAGTGCAGGTCTCCTGGTCCCTTACTTTTAGTCCTATCAGACTCATTTGGGACTTTTGGTCTCCAGAACTACAAGAGAATACACTTATAGTGTTTTAAGCCATTAAGCTTCTGGCAATTTGTTACTGTTACAGCAGCAATAGGAAACTCATACACTCGCCTTTTCGCTTCAGCAGTTTTAAGTTGCAGGCCTTTTTTATTGTGAGTTTCCAGTGGTTGGTTCAGCAAACAGGAAATGGGAAGTTTTTCCAGATGACAGAATTGTGTTTGCTCCAGAAGCTCTGTCTGTTTTATGTCTTTGGGCCTGTCCTGGACTTCCAATGGACTGTAGGAAGTATTTAATTCATCTCTTTTCTCACCTCCTGGCACCATGCTGGGTGCACTAAATGTCTAGCACTTAATTTAGGAGATGTACACTTGACTCAGGCCCTTTCTGCAAACAAGGTAACTTTCATGGGACGTGGCTTTTCTATTACTTAATAAATTTAAATATGCGTAACTACTTTGTCCCTAGTAAAAATGGTTGCTACAAAGTGCTGTATTCACATGTGCCATGTGTACATCAATTTTTCTTAGACCCAGAAAAATGGTACAAATGTTGTATGCAGGAATCTTTCTTAGATTAGAAAGAAAATCTGACAATTCTAAACTCTCAATATTTACCTATTCTTGTGCTTGTCTGAAATAGTAATCCTTATCATTTTTGTTGGAAAATTTCCTCTTACGAATAGAGAATGCTGTTTCCTAATCTTTCCGACTTAATTCTGTGGCCTTTGTCTCTTATCTGCTGGGCAGAGAGAGGTCAAGACTGAGTGGGTAAAGGAGGAAATAGCTACCAGTCTTTGGAAGAAAAAACTTGAGCATGAGAAGGGGAGATCCATATTCTCTGACTTCTTGACCTAAGGCCAGAGAAAAACAGTTTCTTCCGTTCATCTGATGTTTAGAGATCCTCATAAAAGTGAATGTCTTGACCAGGCATGGTGGCTCAGACCTATAATCCCAGCGCTTTGGGAGACTGAGACAGGAGGATCACTTGAGCCTGGGAGTTTGAGATCAGCTTGGCCAACATGGTGAACAACCCCACCCATCCCCTGCTGTCTCTACTAAAAATACAAAAATTAGCCAGGTGTAGTGGTGCATGCCTGTAATCTCAGCTACTCGGGAGGCAAAGGTTGCAGCAAGCCGAGACTGTGCCACTGCCCTCCAGCCTGGGCAACAGAGTAAGACTCTGTCTCAAAAGAAAAAAAAAGTGAATCTCTCTCTCTCTTTTTTTTTTTTTTTTGAGACAGAGTCTCTCACACTGTCACCAAGGCTGGAGTGCAGTGGCACAATCTCGGCTCACTGCAAGCTCCACCCGCTGGGTTCATGCCATTCTCCTGCCTCAGTCTCTTGAGTAGCTGGGATTACAAGCACCTACCACCACGCCCGGCTAATTTTTTGTATTTTTTGTAGAGACGGGGTTTCAATCTGTTAGCCAGGATGGTCTTGATCTCCTGACCTTATGATCCACCTGCCGCGCCCTCCCAAAGTGCTGGGATTACAGGCGTGAGCCACCGCGCCCGGCCTGAATCTCTCTTTTTAAAAGGTGCTAGCTGAACATGTTTATTTCATGCTATTTTTGATATCTAAGGAATAGAAAGTTGAACCTTTTGAAATGGCTTACACAGCCCGTCGGGACCTGGCTGGCTCTTTTCCCTACCTGTCCAGCCTTATCTCTCATTATTCTGCCTCATACTCTTCCAGCCAAATTCAGTATGGAATTTTCTGTTTCTATAAAATGCTGAGTATCTCAAGCATCTTAGCCTATACCTGACTCAGCCTGAACCCTACTTTCTTTTCTCCTTTGTCCCCCTCAGCTTTACCTTCTGACTCCTACACGAACTTCAGCTTACAGGTCACATCCTTGGGCTAGTTCTCTGTGATACAGCACACTGAACTGTCCCCCTGCAACTCTGCTCTTAACAAACTCTATCCCTGGTGCCCTCTTGCTGTCTTTCTCCCCTGCTAGACTCTAAGCACCAGGAGAGCGTTGCAAAGAGGCCCGTGTCTTTTTTGTTCATTGCTTTCCCCATCATGGCTGGCACTTCCTTCTAACAGACTGGCACTCTGCCCACAGGGCAAATTTACCTCAGTCAGCCTTTTATACACCACCATTTGTTTTAATTGCACAGTTGTACATGACTGAGCAAACGGCGAACGGGTACCTGTAATCAAAGAGTCCAGAGATTTTAAGCACTTTCGTTCATTCCTGGAGCAGTCACTGAGCCTTGGCAATAGGTAATTTAAATTCTGTACAATGAATTTTCAACCTGCTTCAATGGCTACATTTTGAGAACAGCAGAAAAAAACCTGACCCTTTGATAATTAGACAGAGTCAGTTTTCATAATTCTACTTTACGCTCTAGAATGGTTAGCAAACTTCATTACCAGCAGCCTGATAAGAAAGCTTTTAGCTTCTAATATAGATCTTGTGAGTAATTTCGATTTGCAACCGAACTAAAGCCACTTTGCGTGGCAGTGTTTCTTAGACAAGATGATCTTATAGTTTCATCATTATAAATAATTTCAAAGTAGGCGCAGGAAAAAGCATGCAATTAGCATCTTGTCTATGTATGTTTGATGCAGAGAAAGGACAGCTGACTGTTGGAGTTGAAAGCAGCCACCATAAACCCCTATAACCTAGCAGCCTGCATTTGCTGAAATTGTAAATTGATATCTTTTCTTTTGCTCTGTATATCTGGAACATTGCCAGAACCCAAACAATGCTTAGTAATTAAGGAAAACGTATCTTTAAGAAATTTCCAGGACAGACATGTGACTTATTATCTGACAAGGGCTCAAAGCATCCTGGGCTTCTCCCTTTTCTAACACTCATAAATTACTTGTCAATGTCTCTCTAACTCACGGTTAAAGCCTGGAAGCTCCATCAAGACAGAGATCATGTCTGTCTTTGCCACTGAATCCCCAGCACACAAAGGAGGCACTTCATAAATATTTGTTGGATGGATAGCTGGATGACATGGATAAATGAAATTCCAAAGTGATATATTGGTATATATGCATTTTTATCTTTGGCAGCTCAACCTAACTCTGTTCTGAGTTAAAACTCTATTGCTTATTTGGAAAATTGCTCTGCATCTGCTTCAGTTACTATGAATACATAATAAACCAGCCCAAAACTTATGGCTTAAGACTCAACAACATCTTTTTTTTTTTTTCCCCCTCACAAATGTGCAGTCTGAGCTGGGTTTGGTGGAGAAAACTCATTGCTGCTCTTCTTTGTGTTGACTGGGGTAGGTAGGAGAATGGAGAATAGAAATATTTGAATGCTGCTCCTAGCCTAGGCTAGGAGCCTTGAATGGCCAGGGACTGGATCAAGTAGTGCTCCTCAGACATCTTTCTCGAGCTTTATGTGATGTCGCTAAGTACTCTCTCCAGAATGGTGGCTTCAGGGTAATCAAACTGCTTACATGATGACTCAGGGCTCCAGAGATGTGTGTACTAAGGACAGAGAAAAAGCCACATGGAATTTGCATTTCTTTTTTGTTTTTTTGAGACAGAGTCTTGCTCTGTCGCCCAGGCTGGAGTGCATTGGCACAATCTTGGCTCACTGCAACCTCCACCTCCCGGGTTCAAGCAGTTTTCCCTGCCTCAGCCTCCTGAGTAGCTGGGATTACAGGTTCCCACCACTATGCCTGGCTAATTTTTATATCTTTAGTAGAGATGGGGTTTCGCCATGTTGGCCGGGCTGTTCTGAAACTCCTGACCTCAAATGGTCCGACCACCTCGGCCTCCCAAAGTGCTAGGATTACCAGCGTAAGCCACCGTGCCTGGCCCTTTTTTTGTTTTGTTTTGAGACAAGGTCTTACTCTATTGCCCAGGCTGAGTGCAGTGGCACGATCACCACACACTGCAGCCTCGACTGCCTGGCCTCAAGCAATCCTTTCACCTCTGCCTCAGAAGTAGCTGGGACGACAGGTGCACCATGATGCCCAGCAAATTTTTTTTTTGTAGAGATGAGGTTTCACTGTGTTGCTTAGGCTGGTCTTGAACTCTTGGACTCAAGCAATCCCCTTGCCTCAGCCTCCCAAAGTGCTGAGATTACAAGCATGAGCCATCATGCCTGGCCTGTATTATTTTTTGTGATAAGCCTCTTAAGTTGCATGTCATCCTGCCGTTGCCTTCTATGTCTTTGAATAAGTCATTGTGGCCAGCCCATAATCAAGGGGAGGTCAAATTGGACTCCACCTTTTGTGGGAGCAATGTCAATGAACTTGCAAACATGTTTTAGAACCTTCACTCATCCAATCACTGTTCTGGAAATTTGAAAGAACCTGTAATCAAAATCGATAAAGTTGAGACTTGAATCCTTATTCTGAATGAGACAGGAACTGCTGCAGAGAGGAAAACCTGTTAGGTTGGCACAGAAATAATTGTAGTTTTTGCCATTACTTTTAAGGGCACAAAACCCAATTACTTTTGCATCAACCTTTAGAATATCATTGTCACTTCTTACATACAGGGATGAAGATAAGGGTTTGAAAGAGGATCCTTCTCACAGCAATGTAAAGCAAAGCATTACAAGTCCTCAAAAGGGCAGAATTTTGAGCTGCATTTCTGTTCTTTGAATGGGTGCAAGTGGGAATCTTGCAAAAGGGAGGAGACGTAACAGATGATGTCAATATGGACATGAGTCGATACACGCTTTGCTTGTATTTCAAGCTTGTGCCCTCATTGCTTCTTCACTCTGTTCTGGCTTGTCCCCTCTGAGGCCAAGTTGGTTAGAAACCTGCCACTGATTCTCCATTTGCCATTTTTAGACTTTACTTCCTTAGCTCCTCCCACAATTGTGTAAAGTATCATTTCTATCATAAATTTAATAAACATTTTATTCCATAATACTGGTAGTGCTTTTGTTATCTGATTGAATTCTGACTAAGAAGAAAACAGCAGGCCAAGCGCAGTGGCTCACCCCTGTAATCCCAGCACTTTGGAAGGCTGAGGTGGGTGGATCACCTGAGGTCAGGAGTTCAAGACCAGCCTGGGCAACATGGTGAAGCCCTGTCTCTATTAAAAATACAAAAATTAGCCGGGCATGGTGGTGGGTGCCTGTAATCCTAGCTACTTGGGAGGCTGAGGAAAGATAATTGCTTGAGCCCGGGAGGTGGAGGTTGCAGTGAGCTGAGATCACGCCACTGCACTCCAGCCTGGGGACAGAGTGAGACTCTGTCTAAAAAAAAAAAAAAAAAAAGGAAAACAGCATCATATTATTTTAGAAAATATTCTTTTTTTGGCATATGTAGCTTGAATGGTTGTTCGCTACCTGCAATATGAAGCTTCAACTAGGATGGCAGCTATAAGCCATGGGATGATTTAAAACCTAATGGTGCTTCCAGAACACTTTGCAGTGACCACTATTAAAATAACATTAAGCTGGGTGTGGTGGCTCACGCCTGTAATCCCAGCACTTTGGGAGGCTGAGACAGGCAGATCACCTGAGGTCAGGAGTTCAAGACCAGCCTGGCCAACATGGTGAAACCCGTCTCTACTAAAAATACAAAAAAATTAGCCGGGTGTGGTGGCAGGCACCTATAATCCCACCTACTCGGGAGGCTGAGGCAGGAGAATTGCTTGAACCCAGGAGGCGGAGGTTACAGTGAGCTAAGATCATGTCACTGCACTCCAGCCTGGGTGACCGAGCCAGACTCCGTTTTTTTTTTTTTTTTAAAAAGGCAGGGTGCGGTGGCTCACACCTGTAATCCCAGCACTTTGGGAGGCCAACATGGGGGAATCACAAGGTCAGGAGTTTGAGACCAGTCTGGCCAACATGTGAAACCCTGTCTCTGCTAAAAATACAAAAATTAGCCAGGCGTGGTGGCGGGCGCCTGTAATCCTGGCTACTTGGGAGGCTGAGGCAGGAGAATCGCTTGAAACCTGAAGGCGGAGGTGGCAGTGAGCCGAAATCGTGCCACTGCACTCCAGCCTGAGTGAAAAAGCAGAACTCCATGTAAAAAATAAATAAATAAATAAAAACAAAAAACAAAATAACATCTAAAGATGAATAAAGTATAGGTTAATAATATGCAGTACAACATATGTTTTTCTTCTGCTAGACCAGGAGCTGGCAAACTTTTTCCAAAAGGGGCCCAATAGTGGACATTTTAGGATTTGAGAGTTTGTTGCAAAGCCCTAAAAGTGACATTGTAGTTTGAAACGAGAGACAATGCCTGTGTTGTTGAAAAGAGTCAAACTCTGTAAAATATTTGAAGAGATTTGTTCTGAGCCAAATATGAGGACCGTGACCTGTGACACAGCCCCAGGAGATCCTGAGAACATGTACTCAAGGTGGTGGGCCTACTGCTTGGTTTTATTCGTTTCAGGGAGACATAAGACATCAATCAATACATGTAAGGTGTATATTGGTTCAGTCTGGAAACATGGGACAACTTGAAGGGAGAGACTTCTAGGTCATAGGTGGATTCAAAGATTTTTGTTTTTTGAGACAAAGTCTCACTCTGTCACCCAGGCTGGAGTACAGAGGCACAATCTTGGCTCACTGCAACCTCTGCCTCCCGGGTTCAAGCAGTTCTCCTGTCTCAGCCTCCCAAGTAGCTGGGATTACAGGCGTGTGCCACCACACTTGGCTAATTTTTGTATTGTTAGTAGAGACGATGTTTCACCATTTGACCAGGCTGGCCTTGAACTGCTGACCTCAGGTGATCTGCCTGCTTGGGCCTCCCAAAGTGCTGGGATTACAGGGGTGAGCCACCATGCTGGCCTCAAAGATTTTTTAATTGGCAATTGGTGAAAGAATTATTATCTAAAGACCTAGAATCAATAGAAAGGATGGGTTAAGGTAAGGAGTTGTGGCGATTGAGGTTTTATCATGCAGATGAAGCCTCCAGGTAGGAAGCCAGCTTTAGGGCTCTTATCAGACCTAAAAAGGTGCCAGGCTCCTAGTTAATTCTCTTCTGAATCAGGGAAAAGACCTGGAAAGGGAAGGGGATTCTCTATAGAATGCTGATTTTCCCACAAGAGACAAGCTTTACAGGGCCATTTCAAAATATGCCTAAGAAATATATTTCAGGGCAAAATACTTCAGTTTCTTTCAGGGCCTGCTACCTGTCATGTGATGCTATACTAGAGTCAAGTTGGAATTTGGTATCTTATTACTACAAAGAGTCTGTTCTGTCTGTCTCCAAATCTCTGTTTTAATGTTAATGCTGGTCGGTGTTCCCTGAATTCCAAAGGGAGAAGAGCATAATGAGGCATATTCCATCCTCCACTTCCATCATGGCCCAAACTGGATTTCCAGGTTTACTTTGGAATGCTCTTGGCAGAGGGTGGAGCATCCGTCAGTCAGTTGAGGGGCTTAGAATTTTATTTTTGGTTTATACCTGATTGAATGAGTGAGGCTATATATTCCAATGTAACTTTATTTACAAACACAGGCTCTGGGCAGAATTGGGCCTGTAGGTTTTGGTTTGCTGACCAGTGCTCAGAGGCTAGCAGGCATTCTGCAAACGCGGACCTGAGGGAGGAAAAATCTGTGCATTGGAAGCAATGACTTTCTGGAAGAGCAGAGAGGGTAAATCAAACAAGCAAGTGTGTGAAAGAAATAAGAGCTGACCTGCCTGAAGTGTAATATTATGCAATAGGAAAGATGTCAGAGAAAAAACAGGAGGAAAGAGGAGAAAATGTTAATATCTAAGAAACTGAGATTTAAGTAAAATTGTTTGTGATTTTTTTTTTTTTCTTTTCTGTGGTGGGAAATGTGTGCTGCAAAAGGTATGATTGTTTTATGTTGGAGGGGCACGAGCAATGTCATGTTTTTACGCTATTTTAAAAATAGTAAATCTGGCTCAGGCTTCACTTGCCAAGGTTGACAAGGTAGATGCAGTCATTTGTGTGTTCCCATGAGCCAGGGAGGCAGGGGTTCCCTCTCATTTCCTAGTTTGGTTTGAGATCTCATGGTATTGTAGGAGTTATTATGACATTATTTAAGGCAGATAGAGAGGAAAAGGGGGTCCTTGGGAAGTTTTCGTGTTTTAAACATCTCTGGAAATTTTCTTCTAAAGCCCTGGCTCTTAAAGCCAGGCAGGCAACCTTTGATATGTAAATACAGGCCAGTAGAAACTGGGTCCACTCAAACGTGGTGACTTCCCCCTCTTCTTGTCCTTGCCCCACATGTAGCTGGCAACATGACCGCCCCCACATATCCCCACGTGTGTAGAACATCATGGCGTCCTTCATTTGCATATTAAAAGGCTAGGGTGGAAGGGCCAGCCTTTTCACGGGCTACGTGAATGACATGGCTAGTCAAACCAATCCCCTGAGCCCTGTGCAAATAAAACACCGCCTCCTCCAGCCTCTGTATATCTGTGGCAGGTGGGCTTCCCTCTCTCGGCTTTGGAATCCCACTCCCTCTGTCTCTATACAGGGGAGCTTTTTCCTTCTCCCTTCCTTCTTGCCCCTTCTTGCCCATTAAACTCTCCACTCCTTAAAACCATTCCACGTGTGTCCATGTTGTTTTATATAATTCAAGGTAAGACAAGAGCCCTGGTGTTCCTCCACTCATTGGAGGCTTATCAATGGCTTACACAGTCCAGGAAAATGGCAAAGGTTTCTGGCACTCAAGGCGAGATCGTCACTATGGTGTCCAGCTCTACTATGGGATTGTTGCTAAGGCTTCTGAAGCCACAGCCCTTGGGACTCAGGCCTCAGCCACTTCCCCTGGGTGAGGAGGCACCAACTCTCCACCCGAAGCCTGAGGAATCTTACCTCAGGTTACCCTCAAAGCACCAAAGCACCACCCAGCCAGTCCTCCCCACTCTGGAACAACATAGCTAGTTGCAAAGTAGTTGTTCCTAGAATGTTTTGCCCAAACCCCTCTGAGCAGCCAGCTGAATATGGCCCTATTTAGAAAGGACGTATCTCGGCCGGGCGCGGTGGCTCAAGCCTGTAATCCCAGCACTTTGGGAGGCCGAGACGGGCGGATCACGAGGTCAGGAGATCGAGACCATCCTGGCTAACACAGTGAAACCCCGTCTCTACTAAAAATACAAAAAATTAGCCGGGCGTAGTGGCGGCGCCTGTAGTCCCAGCTACTCGGGAGGCTGAGCCAGGAGAATGGCGTAAACCCGGGAGTAGGAGCTTGCAGTGAGCCGAGATCGCGCCACTGCACTCCAGCCTGGGCGACAGAGCGAGACTCCGCCTCAAAAAAAAAAAAAAAAAAAAAAGAAAGGACGTATCTCCACTAAAAGCGTGACTCCTGGGCAAGTCCTTCAGGATGCTAAGTCCGATTTGGGGATGTAATCAGGGTGTTCTCTTGGCCCCACTGCCCTCAGCTTTCTTTTTTGACCCTGGAACAAATGCCCCTCCGTGAGAGACAGGACTAACTGGATTTCTTAGGCTGACTAAGAATCCCTGAGCCTAGCTGGGAAGGTGACCGCTCCCACCTTTAAACACGGGGCTGGCAACTTAGCTCACACCCGACTAATCAGATAGTAAGGAGAGTTCACTAAAATGCTAATTAGGCAACAACAGAAGGTAAAGAAATAGCCAATCATCTGTTGCCTGAGAGCACAGCGGCAGGGACGATGATGGGGATATAAACCCAGGCATTCGAGCTGGCAACGGCAACCCCCTTCGGGTCCCCGCCCTTTGTATGGGAGCTCTGTTTTCACTCGATTTCACTTTATTAATATAATCTTGCAACTGCACTCTTCTGGTCCGTGTTTGTTACGGCTCATGAGCTTTTGCTCGCCATCCTCCACTGCTCTTTGCCGCTGTCCCAAACCCGCGGCTGACTTCCATCCCTCCGGATCCGGCAGGGTGTCCTCTGTGCTTCTGATCCAGGGAGGCGCCCATTGCTGCTCCTGATGGGGTAAAGGCTTGCCATTGTTCCTGCATGGCCAAGTGCCTGGGTTCGTCCTAATTGAGCTGAACACTAGTCACTGGGTTCCACGGTTCTCTTCCGTGTCCCACGGCTTCTAATAGAGCTATAACACTCACCGCATGGCCCAAGATTCCATTCCTTGGAATCCGTGAGGCCAAGAACCCCAGGTCGGAGAACACGAGGCTTGCCACCATCTTGGGAGCTCTGGGAGCAAAGATCCCCGGTAACATCAGGATGGGGCAAATATCATTAATTCCTTCCTGATAGACAAGAAGAAATAGGCACAAAAATATTGGGAGAGTTTCCTGCTACTGTAAATTCTCAATAAATCTTCATGCTACATATGTAAAATACCTTTTACTGTTAAAAGAAACTGATTAGAGGCCTGGGCGTGGTGGCTTATACCTGTAATCCTAGCGCTTTGGGAGGCTAAAGTGGGTAGATCACCTGAGACCAGGAGTCTGAGACCAGCCTTGCCAACACGGTGAACCCGTCTCTACTAAAAATACAAAAATTAGCCGGGTGTAGTGGTGCATGTCTGTAATCCCAGCTACTTGGGAGGCTAAGGCATGAGGATTGCTTGAACCTGGGAGGCAGAGGTTACAGTGAGCTGAGATCATGCTACTGCACTCCAGCCTGGGTGACAGAGTGAGACTTTGTCTCCAAAAAAAAAAAAAAAAAAAAAAAAAAACCCTCATGAGAATCAAGTGAGATTATGTATGGGAAAGTTTGCTTTCTTTTTCTTCTTCACTGTCTGTAAAGCACGGATGTGAAAAATACTCAATTTTCTTGATGGAGAATGTTCACAGAAAAATGAGGAGAGAGCAAATGAGTTTTCATTTGTTTCAGGATGGGAGGAGTTAAACAGGAAATAGTGCTCTCTTGCAGATCTGTGAATTTGCTGACTTTTTTTTTCTTTTGAACTTCTAAATATGGTTAGTTTCTTGAGTCCCTGAAAATGGGCCAGCAGTTTGTTTATTTATTTATTTTTTGAGACGGAGTCTGGCTGTCTCCCAGGCTGCAGTGCAGTGGCATGATCTCGGCTCACTACAACCTCCACCTCCTGGTTTCAAGCAATTATCCTGCCTCAGCCTCCCGAGTAGTTGGGATTACAGGCGCACATCATCACACCAGGCTAATTTTTGTATTTTTAGTAGAGATTGGTGTCAGGCCTCTGAGCCCAAGCTAAGCCATCATATCCCCTGTGACCTGCACATATACATCCAGATGGCCTGAAGTAACTGAAGAATCACAAAAGAAGTGAAAATGACCGGTTCCTGTATTAACCGATGACATTACCTTGTGAAATTCCTTCTCCTGGTTCAGAAGCTCCCCCACTGAGCACCTTGTGACCTCTGCCCCTGCCCGCCAGAGAACAACCCCCTTTGTAATTTTCCACTATCTACCCAAATCCTATAAAATGGCCCCACCCCATCTCCCTTTGCTGACTCTTTTTTCGGACTCAGCCCGCCTGCACCCAGGTAAAATCAACAGCCTTGTTGCTCACACAAAGCCTGTTTGGTAGTCTCTTCACATGGACAATGGGGTGACAATGGGGTTTCACCATGTTGGCTAGGCTGGTCTCTAACTCCTGACCTTGTGATCTGCCTACCTCATCCTCCCAAAGTGCTGGGGTTACAGTGGCGTGAGCCACTGCACCTGGCCTGGGCCAGCTGTTTGTAAAGAAATCAAGATATTGTTTCTAAATTCTGATGATCGCCTCCAAAATGGAGGCAGAGAAGATTCAGGAGCTAGGCTGGAGTGGTGGCTCATGCCTGTAATCCCAACAATTTGGGAGGCTGAGGTGAGAGGATCACTTGAGCCCAGAAGTTTGAGACCAGCCTGGGCAACATGATATGACCCAGCCTCTATTAAAAATGAAAAATTAGCAAGTTGTGGTGGTTGCACCTGTGGTCCCAGCTACTCGGGAGGCTGAGGCAGGAGAATTGCTTGAGCTCAAGAGGTTGAAGCTACAGTGAGCTGTGATTGTACCACTGCACTCTAGCCCTGGTGACAGAGTGAGACCCTGTCTCAAAAAAATAAAAGCAAACAAAACCAAAAGCAATTCCAGGAGCTGCCAAGTTGACACCATAGGTGTGTGATTCCTTGACCTATCTCCTCCTTAAAATACTGTTCCTAAGGTTCAGCCTAGAAGAGCCTGGACGGTAGGACGTAACAGAGTGGAGATTACATGACTGGACCAGACCCCCTCTACAATCTGCATGTTCTGCAAAAGTGGGGATGCAAAATAGGGTTGTGGTTTTTTTTTTTTTTTTTTTTTTTTTTTTGAGAGGGAGTCTCGCTCTGTCGCCCAGGCTGGAGTGCAGTGGTGCGATCTCGGCTCCCTGCAAGCTCCGCCTCCTGGGTTCACGCCATTCTCCTGCCTCAGCCTCCTGAGTAGCTGGGACTACAGGCGTCTGCCACCACGCCTGGCTAATTTTTTTGTATTTTTAGTAGAGACGGGGTTTCACCGTGTTAGCCAGGATGGTCTCGATCTCCTGACCTTGTGATCCGCCCGCCTCGGCCTCCCAAAGTGCTGGGATTACAGGTGTGAGCCACCGCGCCCGGCCTAGGGTTGTGTTTAAGAGCATAGGTGAAAGAAGAAGTCTCAGGCCGGGCGCGGTGGCTCAAGCCTGTAATCCTAGCACTTTGGGAGGCCGAGACGGGCGGATCACGAGGTCAGAAGATCGAGACCATCCTGGCGAACACGGTGAAACCCCGTCTCTACTAAAAAATACAAAAAACTAGCCGGGCAAGGTGGCGGGCGCCTGTAGTCCCAGCTACTCGGGAGGCTGAGGCAGAAGAATGGCGTAAACCCGGGAGGCGGAGCTTGCAGTGAGCTGAGATCCGGCCACTGCACTCTAGCCCGGGCGACAGAGCCAGACTCCGTCTCAAAAAAAAAAAAAAAAAAAAGAAGAAGTCTCCTTCTAGGTCTTCTCTTTATTAACTGTATGAACTCTGTGCCGGGGACTCACTGTCCATAAGCTTCAGGTTCCTGTCCCTAAAATGGAGGTAGTGAGAGCATCCTACCTCCTGTGATTGAGTGTAGTGTGGAGCAGTAGTGAAGCATGGATGTGGAGCTGGACTGACTGATTCCCAAGCACTGCTGGCTGTTTTTTCTTTCTTTCTTTTTTTTTTTTTTGAGATGGAGTGTCAGTCTGTCGCCCATGCTGGAGTGCAGGGGCACGATCTTGGCTCACTGCAACCTCCGCCTCCTGGGTTCAAGCAATTCTTCTGCCTCAGCCTCCCGAGTAGCTGGGACTACAGGTGTGTACCACCACGCCCAGCTAATTTTTGTATTTTTAGTAGAGACAGGTTTCACCATATTAGCCAGGCTGGTCTTGAACTCCTGACCGCATGATCTGCCCACCTGGGCCTCCCAAAGTGCTGGGATTACAGGCGTGAGCCACCGCACCCAGCCCTACTGCTGGCTTGATTGCCTATAAGCTCTGTTTCCCCATATGGAGAATGGAGGTAACAAGAAGACCTAGCTCTTAGTGTTGCTATTTTTTTTTTTTTTTTTTCTTGAGGTGGAATCTCACTCTGTCACCTAGGCTGGAGTGCAATGGCTCAATCTTGGTTCTCTGCAACCTCCACTTCCCGAGTTCAAGTGATTCTCCTGCCTCAGCCTCCCCAGTAGCTGGGATTACAGGTGCCCACCACCACACCTGGCTAATTTGTTTTTTCTTATTTTTAGTAGAGACGGGGTTTGACCATATTGGCCAGGTTGGTCTCGAACTCCTGACCTCAAAGGATCCGTCTGGCTTGGCCTCCCAAAGTGCTGGGATTATAGGCATGAGCCACGGTGCCCAGTCAATAAATTAATAAATTAATAGAGGTAAATGAGGACAGTGCCAGGGACCTAGTAGAGCTCAGTAAATGTTAGTTCTTTGTGCTGTTATTAGAAGCAGAAAAGAAATTGGAGGAACCAATGTCAAAAGGCCTTAGTAGGCCTTTAGTGATACCCAGCATCCTGGTGAATATGAAGGAAATGCAGGGTACAAGACAATCTTACAAGGCATGACTTCTTTGCCAGGAAAAGTCCCTTGAACAGACATCTATACTCCACTTATAGACGGGTGCTGGGAATCTAATCATTAGAGAACAAATTCATCAGTTTAAGACAATATGTCTTGATTATCTATTGCTACCTAAAAACTACCCCCCACATTTAGTGACTTTAAATAACAACCGTTCGTTTTTCACAGTTCTTTGGATTGTCTGGGCAGTTCTGCTTCACGTGGTGTTGGTGGGGACTGCAGTCACCTGGGGGGCTCAACTGGGTGGGACATTCAAGAGGGCTCACTCACAAGGCAGGCAGTCAGTGCTGGCTGCTGGCTGGGAGCTCAGCTGGAGCTGCCAAACAGGCACTTCTGTCCTCCTCTCCATACCCTCTCCATGTGGCTTTGGTTGCTCACAGCATGTGTCTGGGTTCCAAGAAGTAGCTAGCTGCCAGTTCTCTTAAAAGCTGGGCTCAAAAGTCCCAGAATATCACTTCAGCTGCATTCTATTGTTCAGCCAGCCACGGGGCCAGCTCAAATGTAAAGAAGGGAAAAATAAGCTCCGTCTCTTGATGTGAGGAACAGTATGTAAGGACAGGAAGGGGCCGTCTTAGGAGACTAGCTACCTGTATTATTTATCTATTGCTGTGTAATAAATTACCCCTACATGTAGCCAGTTAAAACAATAAAACAATGAACATTTATGATCTCACATGGTTTCTGAGGGTCAGGAATCTGGGAATGGTTAGCTGAGCGGTTCTAATTTCAGAGTCTCTTAGGATGTTGCAGTCAAGCTGTCAGCCAGTGCCGCAGTTTCTGAAGGAGCTGGAGTATCCGCTTCTAATCTCACTCATGAGGCTGTTGGCAGGAGCTTCAGCTGCTTGCCACGTGGTTTTCTCCATAGGGCTATTCATGACGTGGCTTTCCCCAGTGGGAATGGTTACCTAAGAAAAGAGAAAGAGAGGGAGAGAGACAAAGAGAGAGAGACAAAGAGAGGGAGAAAGAGAGACAAAGCCCTTAAGATAAAAGCCAAAATATTTTTATAACCTAGTCTTGGAAGTGATGTATTATCACTTCTGCTATATGCTATTGGTAATACAAATCAAACCAAGTATAATGTGGGAGGAATCAGATCAAACCAAGTATAACGTGGGAGGCAGCTGCAAAAGAGTATAGCTTGGGGATCATTGGCAGTCAATTTAGAGGCCACTTACCACACTGCTACACAGCGGTGCTGTGCATAAGAAGCTTCCCAGTTTGGGCTTGGTGGCTCACTCCTGTAACTCCAGCACTTTGGGAGGCCAAGGCGGGAAGATCACTTGAGCTCACGAGTTCACGACCAGCTTGGGCAACATGGCAAAATGCCGTCCCTACAAAAAAATACAAAAATTGGCTGGGTGTTGTGGTGCACACCTGTAGTCCCAGCTACTCAGGTGGCTGAGGTAGGAGGATTACTTGAACCCAGGAGGTTGAGGCTGCAGTGAACCCTGAGCATACCACTGCACTCCAGTCTGGGCAACACAGCGAGACCCTGTCTCTAAAAAAAAAAAAAATCCCAAGAGCTTGTTACATATGCAGATTTCTTGGCTGAGATTCCAGTGTGGACCATACTTTGGGAAACTTTGGCCATACCGAGGCTTTAGTCTTATTGACAGTCTGGTACCCAAATGGCTGCTAATTGTTTGCTGTGAGCACACGTTTACTTCAGTGAGTAGAAATGGGTTTTTCTTCTACCTCCCAGTAGGTTTTGATGCCTACTAAGCATGAAGGCTACAGCATTCTGGATTGTTTGGAGAAGATGCCACTGACAGTATAGATTTGGGGTTTTGGGTTCTTCACATATTTTTTATTTTTCCTAAACTGCAAATTCAAGCGATTGATTAGGTTACATGTTCCCAAGGTAAGAGTCCATATCAGTGGCTACCTACAAGCAGAGGCATTTCATCATATGCATATATATTCGATGATGTCACTGCCACCAGATTTCATGAACATCCCCAGTAAGACACTAAGTTCTTTCTGGTTTGACTCATCACCATGAGAAATGCCTCTAAAATGTATTTTGATTCATCCCTCCCTTCTCACCCTCCTTCTTTCCTTCCCTCCCTTCCTTCCCTCCTTCCTTTTCTTCCAACAAAATACTTATGTTGGAGTCACCTTTTGGTCTGTCTGCTTAAGTCATGATGATTCTCCCTTCTTTTCTGCTCCCCTTCCCAGTGTTCCCCACTAATTGTGTTTGAACCACATATCCCTGGACACCTGAACATAGCAAATGGGATCACTGTGGACACTCACCTCAAGCTGGGCAATTCCATTTCCTCCCTGGAGTTTGGACTTGGGACTGAAGGGGAGACAACAAGAGATTGATCTTTTTGCATCACTGGACTTGCCCTATGTAGGTGCAAAAATTGTGGTGAAACTCAGTCTCTTCACCACCACCCTGTTCCTTTTGTTGTGTTGTCTATAGTTTAAAGAGTAAAACAGATGTTAAGAAGATTGGTTATAGAAGATGGGAGTGTGGCCAGGCACAGTGGCTCACACCTGTAATCCTAGCACTTTGGGAGGCCGAGGCGGGTGGATTGCCTGAGCTCAGGAGTTTGAGACCAAATTGGGCAACATGGCGAAACCCTGTCTCTACTAAAATACAAAAAAATTAGCTGGATGTGGCGAAGTGCTCCTGTAATCCTAGCTACTCAGGAGGCTGAGGCAGGAGAATTGCTAGAACCTGGGAAGTGGAGGTTGCAGTGAACCGAGATGGCGCCACTGCACTCTATCTTGGGTGACAGAGTGAAACTCTGTCTCTAAAAAGAAAAAAAGAAAGAAAGAAGATGGGAGTGTGATTTAGATTCCAGATGGCTTTCCATGTTTTTTATCAGTCTTTTCCTGAAGCTTGGCTTGGATTCCTTGAGATTCCCATGTAGGCTTGTAATAATATGCCTCCCTTTCTGTCTTTGAATTTAAGTTAGCTCCCATAGGTCTCTGTTACTTAACTACTAGTACAATCCATATATACAAGCACTGTGGCTATATCTTTTTTTTTTCTTTCCGAGATGGAGTTTTGCTCTTGTTGCCCAGACTGGAGTGCAACGATACGATCTCGGCTCACTGCAACCTCCGCCTCCCGGGTTCAGGTAATTTTCCTACCTCAGCCTCCTGAATAGCTGAGATTACAGGTATGCGCCACCATGCCTGGCTAATTTTTTGTATTTTTAGTAGAGACGGGGTTTCCCCATGGTTGTCAGGCTGATCTTGAACTCCTAACCTCAGGTGATCCACTCGCCTCGGCCTCCCAAAGTGCTGGGATTACAGGTGTGAGCCACCGCGCCTGGTCGCACCGTGGTTCTATCTTAACCTGGTGAGTTTAGGTGCTGGAAGAGAAGATGCTTGCTGAAGTCACATGTAGAATGGACACATGCACATAGGGTGATGAGAGTGTTGAGCAGGGATTTCTACTTCACCTGGGAGTGCTGGCAAAGGTTTTGCAGGGCAGGTGATATTTGAGCTGAGGTTTGAAGGCTTCTAGGAACAATATCTTTAGTAAATTTTCTAGTAAACAATTGTTTACTAGAAACAATAAGGGTATAAGTCTGTTGTGGCTAGGCTGGTGTGTAAAAGCACGAGAGAGAGCAATCGTAAAAACCAGAGATATAATTTGGTGTCAGAAAGGTCAAGAGTTTCTCATTCCATGCTATAAATAATAGGACATATTTTCAAAAGAGAAATGAAGATAATCTAAAAGCATAATTTGGAAACAATAGGTCTGGAATACCTGCTCATTACGGATTCATTTGCTACGTACTGTGATAGCGCTGACCCTTGTAAATGCATTTGAAATTCAAATGACTCTCACATATACCTTCATGAGGTTTGGCATATACTTTAGAGGAAGCTATTGGAAACGATCAATAATCTTTCATTCTGGTTGCAATATTTCTGTGGCATGTAAATAGCATTAAGAAAAAGACCTCCACCATCAGATTTGATTCAGGCATATGTGAATTACAAACAAAAGCAATTTGAAGTTAATTTAATGGTAGTGGGAGATTCATTATTTACTGTTCTTTGGCTATACACAGTGTAGTAAGGTGGATTTCTATATTACTATTATTTTGCCTCATATTCTCTTTGTCTTTCACAGTCATGGTTTAATGTATTTTCTGGGATCCTGGCTCTCTCATTTTCATTTTTTCTCTCATTTGCTTTTTTTTCTTATATAGTTATGATTGTATTTGAAATTTAATTCTTTTCTTCATTTGTTTGTTTTTGCATGCTATAACTTTACATCTCTCATTTTCTTTCACGTGGGCAAAGTTAACTGTGAGTTAATTATTCATGGATTTGTAACCAGATTACTGGGTCACATGGACCCTTAGTTTTCCACCTTCTTCTTCCATTTGCTGCTCACTGACATATCCATTGGTAATTATCCAGGGATGAAGGAGGAAAAAGAACTGGAATAGTTAACAGTTGGTGATTTTTGAGCAAATTTGATGAAAAATTAGTGAGAAAAGGATTTGAAACTCCTGGCTATAAGAAGAACTTTGATCATCAATGGAGTTGATTTATTTGGGAATACTGACTTTCCTGATTAGACTACTAGGTTGTGGAGGGAAAGGCTAACAGGATTCTAAAGACAAACCCAGTTTTGGGTAAAACTTGTGTTTTGTCCATACCTAAAAGAGTTTTGGACCCTGGGGTTCTTTTCTGAAGTTCTAGCAAGCTGTAAGGAAAAAGTTTTCTTTTAAGAAGATGGGTCTGGCTGGGTGTAGCGGGGCAAGCCTGCAGTCCCAGGTATGTGGAGGCGGAGGGAAGAAGATTGCTTGAGCCTGGGAGTTCAAGGCTGCAGTGAACTGTGGTTGTGCCACTGCACTCCAGCCTGGGCAACAGAGTGTGACCCTGTCTCTAAAGGAAGAAGAAAAAAAGAAGAGGAAAGAAGGAAGAAGAAGGAAGAAGGAAGAATAAGAAGAAGTAGAGGGGGAGGAGGAGGAGGAAGAGGATGAGAAGGAGGAGGAGGAGGAGGAAGAAGAAGAAGAACAACAACAACAGTCTAATGGGGAACCCTAGACCACACCTCATGGGATAGCTTGCTTCTCATTTGTGAGAGCAGGACAGCCAGAGTTCCCACTCTCTTTACTGAAAGTTGAAGGTAGGTAGTATGACTTTCAGGTCATGGATGTGTGTCTCCACTTTGCCACATGGCTAGCGTTATCACATAGCTAGTGTTGGATCACTAGCTATGTGATAACAACGAAAGCAATACAAATAATAAAAACAATACTGGTGATTTATTGTGCTATTGTTATATGGCAGACATTTTACTTATATTTTCATATTTTGTTCTTGCAAAAAGACTTAGGATATAAGGAAATTATCATGTCTAGTGTCTATGTAGGAAACCTGAGTCAGAGAGATTAGTGTGCCAAGATTACCTGGTGAGTAATGGGCAGAAGGCTAACTCTGGAGCCTTTGTTTTTAACCACTATGTTATACTTCTGCTGGGGCTCAGAAAGTGATACTTCAAAGTATGGCACTTTGGCGTGCTGAGCACTTTAAAATTAAAGGATTGAAAATAAAAATCTCCTGGAGGGGTGCATCATTCCTGGAGGTACTGCAATACCAATCAATGTGTGGAGTGGATGGAGCAAGCTCCTATTCTATCTCCCTGATCCAAAAATCCATTTAATATATTGCCCTTGGATAGAGGACATATCAAATATTAAACTGATAAGAACAGCTACTACACTTGATCTTAGCCAAAAGGTCGAGAAGCAATAAATTAAAGGATGTCAGAAGGCCTCAGAAGCAACCTCAGAACCAAGGTCTCTTAGATTTCCTGCCTTGCTGTCTCTTACCGTTCATTCTGTCTTGAAGCAAGTCAGAATTCCTCTTCCCCAGGGTGGGTCACAGAAACTAGAACTTCTCCTTTCCAAAGCCAGCCATAAAAACTAGAATAATTACTGTAACCTTTCTTTACCATTCTGGCTAGGAGCTGGCCATAAAGAAATTCTCTGGCTTATCCTTGTGCAATATTAGGTCAGAAGACTGTCATTCCAGAGGGGTCCTGCCTCATCCATACCTAGGAGGAAGAAATGCTACAACACAGAGGGCAAGAAGAATCTGCATAGGCCTTGTTGGGTTTCCCTATGCAGTCTATTAGCATTGGGTCATACTCTTTTAGTTCAATCATATTTCTACATGGCTATCTATGTTTCATCCAATCTAAGCATAAAAATGGACAGCTGGCCAGGTGCGGTGGCTCACACCTGTAATTCGAGCACTTTGGGAGGCCAAGGTGGGCGGATCACCTGAGGTCAAAAGTTTGAGACCAACCTGGCCAACATGGGGAAACCCTGTCTCTACTAAAAATACAAAAATTAGCTGGGCGTGGTGGTGGGCCCCTGTAATCCCAGCTACTCAGGAGGCTGAGGCAGGAGAATTCTTGAACCTGGGAGATGGAGGTTGCGATGGGCTGAGGTTGTGCCACTGCACTCCAGCCTGGGCAACAAGAGCAAAACTCCGTCTTGAAAAAAACAAAACCAAAAACAAACCAGACAACTTTCCCTGTATCTTTGGGTGTTCATTCTAAAGGCTCCTGTGTCACATAAAACTTTGATGAAATAAATTTGTTATGTATATCTCCTGTTAACCTGTCTTTGTTATAGCAGTGTCAGTCGTGACCCTTATGATGGGGGAGGAAAAATATCACATCTTTCTGTCCCTACACTTTTCTCCCAGAACTCAATTGCCTAGTCTTTCTTTTTACAAAACGAGGACTCGTGATTGTTCTGACACCCTCCTTCTGTTTGAGAGGATCAAATGAGATTGTGAAGGGGAAAATGTCTTGAAGACTATAAAGTAGCAGAAAAATATAAGCAATTATTAAGATGGACATGCTGGAAGAAAGAGAGCCAGAGAGAAGGCTCCCTGGAGTGAGAATTAGACTTTGACCTTCAACAAAAGGGCTGCCCTGCGTGTGCTGACAGCCCAAGCTGGGAACCTGGGTCCTTCTTCCCCAGCTGTCAGAATGGCAGGGACAGGGGACCGGCGCCAGGCCTGGGCATCCAGGCGTGAGTGGCAAGGCACTCTTCACTAGAGTCTCCGGGCAGATTCACTCAGAGCTTGACCTTTTGAATGTAAAACACTTGTCAGATTGCCAAGTGCCAGCCAGTCAGGGAATGGATTCAGCCAGGATAATAGTATTTCTGTGGCTTTCTCAGGGATGCTTGCTCTGTGACTGTGGCCTACAAGGTCTCTTTTGGAGAGAAATGACTTCTACCAAACTCAGGGTATACCTGCAAACAGGAAACCCTCCACTATCTGGTTGGTGTTTCTCTCTCCCTCCCTCTATGTATGTGTGTGTGTGTGTGTGTGTGTGTGTGTGTGTATTTTATTTTTATTTTTTTTTTAAAGAGACAGGGTCTTGCTCTGTCACTCAGGCTGCAGGACAGTGGCATGACCCTAGCTCACTGCGGCCTTGAGCTCATGGGCTCAAGCAATCCTCCTGCCTCAGCCTCCCAAAGTGTTGGGGTGACAGGCATGCACCACTGCACTCGTCTCTCAATTTTTAAAAACCTTGTCTCCATTTTATAAATGTCATGCTTTCTGTAATTTGTATTAAAAGACATAGTTATATGTTTTTCATTGACTAACTATAAAATTTTGTGGTTTATCTGAATAAGTATTCACAAATGATATTCCTTACCTTCCCCTCCCCTACCCCAATTCTAGAAAAATCTCTCTGGATAGGACCAGGGGACAAGGAATGCTTATTCTCTTAGGAGTCATTAATACAAATACTATGCTTATAGAAGTGTCTTAGTTGATGCATTTGGACAAGAGAGTTCTGTGAAAAATAAAATAGGGGACTGTTCTAAGAACTGGTTTGTTTTTGTTTTTTTTTGATTTTTAGTAGAGACAAGGTCTCACTATGTTGCCCAGACTGGTCTCGAACTCCTGAGCTCAAGCAGTCTGCCTGCCTCCATCTCCCAAAGTGTTGGCATTACAGGCGTGAGCCACCGCCTCTGGCCTATAAACTTGTTATTGATGGAAAGTTTTCCTTTAGGAGCCAAGCCACAGAGGCTAGCATAAGTTAGTGATTTTCAGTTATACATGTACAGCCACTGATTATTGCCTAGACTATGAATTCATATCATGGTTGCTTAAAGGTTTACAATTCAATTGTAAAATGGCTATAAATGCCTCCCATCTTGGATTACACTCCCTTTTGCCTCCTGACTTTGCTCTTCCTTCTATCAAGTGCTTTGGAAGGCTGAGGTGGGAGGATCAAGAGATGAAGGTGGCCCACAACTGTTATCCCAGCACTGTGGGAGGCTGAGGCAGGCGAACCACTTGAGGCCAGGAGTTCCAGACCAGCTTGGCCAATGTGGTGAAACTCCACTAAAAATAGAGAAATTAAACGGATGTAGTGATGCATGCCTATAGTACCAGCTACTCGGGAGGCCGAGGTATGAGAATCGTTTGAACCTGGGAGGCGGAGGTTGCAGTGAGCTGAGATTGCACCACTGCACTCCAGCCTGGGAAACAGAGCAAGGCTCTGTTTCCAAAAACAAAACAAACAAACAAACAAAAAACAAACAAACGATGAAGTTTAGTTTATCTACTTCTTGAATCTTGAAACTGGGCTTGGACATATGACCTGCTTTGGTCAAAGGAACATTAATGGGAGTGAAGCCACCCTAAACTTTCCAGTCCTAGTCAAGCTTCCAACTGACAGCATAGATTTGCCAAGCTGACCCAGACCAGAAAAACTGCTCAGCAGGCCCATAGAATCAAGAGACTTTGGCTGGGCATGGTGTCTCACGCCTGTAATCCCAGTGCTTTGGGAGGCTCAGGTGGGAGGATCACTGTAGGTCAGGAGTTCCAGACCAGGCTGGCCAACATGGTGAAATCCCGTCTCTACTAAAAATACAAAAATTAGCCAGGTATGGTGGTGTATGCTTATAATCCCAGCTACTTGGGAGGCTGAGGCAGGAGAATCTCTTGAGCCTGGGAGGCAGAGGTTGCAGTGAGTTGAGATCCTGCCACTGCACTCCAGCCTGGATGACAAGAGCGAAACTCCATCAAAAAAAAAAAAAAAAAAAAAAGAGAGAGAGAGAGAGAGGGACATAATAGACATAATATGTTTGTTGCTTTAAGCCACTGGGTTTTGCAGTATTTTATTATATAACAAAGCAAATTGATTTAAATTCTAATTTAAAAAATTTTCAACTCAAATTCTTAGTCTACTAGAAGGGTTGGTTGGGAAGCTAAGGCCATTGGACTGGCTCTCTGTTTTTGTAAATAAAGTTTCATTGAAACGTGGTTGATCTGTTATGCATTTTCTTTCACTACTTTTGAACAATGATTGAGTAGTTGCAAGAGAGGTTGTATGGACCTCAAATACAAAAATATTTGCTATCCGTCCCTTTAAGAAAAAGTGTGGTTATCCCTACAGAGAATTGTTTGTGCTTTTGTAATTGTTGTATAGGAGTTCTTTTTTTTTTTTGAGACGGAGTCTGAGTTCAAGCGATCCTCCCACCCTGGCCTCCCAAATTGCTAGGATTACAGTTGTGAGCCACTGTGCCCAGCCAAAACTTTCCTTATATTTTTTACTTAAAAGTCTTGTTTTGACATTTATGTCTTTATTACATCTGAAGTTGATTTTTGGATATAGTGTGAGGCAGGAATCTAATTTCTCCTTTTCCAAATGGATTACATTTTTAAAAGGTGCTTCATTTCTTGAAGTTATTCCTTTCCCAGTGATGTGACATGCCACCTCTGTTGTGCATCAACATTATGAAATGTGTGGGTTTGTTTTGAAGCTCTCCATTCCATTTCATTCCCTTCCATTCCACTCCATTCATCCCTTTTGTCAATTTATCCGACCTTGCACCAATATGATTATATTTCTATAGGTTTATAATAATTATAAAGTATTACTATAGGTAATTACTATAGGCTTATAATACTGAATTGCTAATTACAATAGGTTTATAATAGTTAATAAAGTCATAATTAGTGTAGGTTTAGTATAATTCCTGATAGCTTGTGTGGCAAGTCCTCTGCCCTGCTTTTCTTTGGAGGATCCTAGTTATTCTTTGTCCTTTCCTCTTCCATGTATATTTTGGAATCATTTTATCAACTTCCATGTAAAACCCTGTTGAAGTATTGTGTTGAATCTGTAGATGAATTTGGAGAGAATGCATATCTCTACAATTTAGTCTTTCTACCCATGGACATAGTATATTTCTCCTTCTATTTAGATTTTAATATCCTAATAAAGTTTTATACTTTCCTCTGTAGTTCTGACATATCTTTAGTTCTTTTTTCTATGTAGAAAAAAAGTATTTTCTTAACTATTGTAAACAGATTTTTAAAAAATTATATTTTATAATTGTTTGTTTCTGGTATATGGAAATACAACATAAAAATATTGATTCTACAATAGAATGGAGGCTCCTCAGAAAATGAAAAGTAGAACTTCCATATGATCCAGCAATTCCACTACTGGATATACATCCAAAAGGAAGGAAATCAGTATATCAAGGAGATATTTGCACTTCCATGTTTATTGCAGCACTATTGACAATAGCCAAACTGTGGAATCAACCAAAGTGGCCACCAGTGAATAAATGGATAAAGAGAATGTGGTATATGTACACAATAGAATATTATTCAGCCATAAAAAGAATTAAGTCTTGTTATTTGCAGCAACATGGATGAAACTGAAGGGCATTATATTGAGTGAAATAAGCCAAGCATGGAGAGATTCATATGCAGGAGCTAAAAATGTGCATCCCATAAAGATAGAGAGTAGATTGGTGGTTACTAGAGGCGGAGAAGGGGAGGTAGGGTGGGGAGGGATGAAAGGGAAAAAAGAATATAAATGAATTTATTACCACTGAACTGCACACTTAAAGATGGTAAAAATGGTAAATTATATATGTTTATTTTACCCGAATAAAAAAATTAAAAATGTGAAAAGAATCCTATAACCAGGCTTCTTGCTAAACTTTAATTCTCATAGTTTGTCTATTCTATCGAGTTTTCTTTTTAAACAATCATTTAATATACAATTTAGTATGGATTTATTTTTTCTTCCAATTCCTAAAACTTCAATTTCTTTCTTATATCTATATTGGCTCAGACCTTCACAATGTGAATAGTAGTGGTATTAGTGGGATCTTGTCCCATTCCTGATTTTAAAAGGAAAGATTTTAGCATTTCCCTATTTAGAATAATGTTTGCTCTAGATTAATTATAGATACTTCTGTGTCTTCGTGGTATGTTCTCATCATTCTTTGAGCCCTTCCTTTCTTTCTGGAACAAAAAATGTTTCAAGTTTCTCTTGTATTTCCCTACCTAGCCCTGGAGTCTGCCATTTCTCCAAAGAGCCTTAATTTTCTTTAGTGGGGAATGGTATGTAGGAACCAAGATCTGGGCACTAGGAGTACTCACTGGTACTGGTATGTCATGCTCCTAGGCCATCTTAGTGGATAGAATGGACACATACACACATACATATTTATTTCTCTTTATATTAAAAACCACAAGTCCACACCAATATCTCCAATTCCAATTCAACATCAGATTTATTTTTGTCCTCCTCTTTTCCATATTTGTAACTCCCTCCAGTGAGAAACCTGGTTCCCATTATCTTAGATGTATTCAATTATTTGCCCAATTCTCCCTGTATGTAATCAAAGTCTTATAGCGTAGGTCAGAAGCCCATGAAGGGGAGAGGAAGCAGAAGGAACAGGGAAAGGAAACAGGAAGGAGGGAAGAGAAGAGTTTTCTTTTTTTTATTTTAATCTTTATTTTACAGAACCATCTTCCCTCACCTACAAATATGGAAGAAAAAAAGATGCAGGGCATGGGACAGGAGAAGTGCCCCAGAAACAGTCCAGTTTAATCTCTGCAGCTTGGAGTGGAGCTGAGTGCCTGGTGGCCAATTCGCTCTTCCTCTTGTCTCCTAGGTGGCTCCTGACAGCTTTTTAAACCTTAATCTCCTTCGTTGTTTAAGAAAACCAGAGCTTGGCAGTAGTTAAAGTGGTAAAAACAGATTTTGTTCAGTATTGCAATAGGGAAAAAAAGCCTTCAGGATAGAATTGGGTTGAATTCCAAATACAGCAGGGGGAAGTGGGAATTTATAGCCAAGGAACGGGGACGGGGGCAGTCAGTGTATGGAAAATTACTAAGGGAAAACATCAGTGATAAGGGAGATTCTGACTGTACTGACCTAATCAGGCTTCTTGCTGCAGACAGACCAGGTGATCAGACATCACCTGGGGGATAGTGGAGGATGAGAAAACAGGTTAGATATCAGGGGTGATTAGGCTGGGTGCGGTGGCTCACGCCTGCAATCCCAGCACTTTGGGAGGCCGAGGCAAGCAAATCATGAGGT
Source organism: Theropithecus gelada (assembly GCF_003255815.1). Lineage (NCBI taxonomy): Eukaryota > Metazoa > Chordata > Mammalia > Primates > Cercopithecidae > Theropithecus > Theropithecus gelada. The sequence goes on from NC_037673.1 coordinate 154,545,434, forward strand.
CAGGAGATCAACACCATCCTAGCCAAAATGGCGAAACCCCATCTTTACTAAAAATAAAAAAAATTAGCCGGGCGTGGTGGCGGGCACCTGTAGTTCCAGTTGCTCGGGAGGCTGAGGCAGGAGAATGGTGTAAACCCAGGAGGCAGAGCTTGTAGTGAGCCAAGATCACGCCACTGCACTCCAGCCTGGGTGACAGATTGAGACTCTCTCTCTCAAAAAAAAAAAAAAAAAAAAAATATATATACACACACACACACACACATATATATATATATATATATATATATATATATATATCAGGGGTGATTAGACATGCAGGATGGGGGATTTCTGTCTAAACCAACTTAGCAGGATTCTTGCTAAAACTGGACAATGTAGAGATGGACACGGGAGTCCAAAAGTCAGGCCTAGGTGAAAAAGAGTTCAGGGGAGCCTGAGTAGAGTTTTGTAGAGAGGATCTTTGTCATGAATTTGGAGGCAATACTTTTGAAGGTCAGGGAGGTGCCACTCATGCGTTTCCACTGAACTCTGAGAGACTGCGGTGGGAGTTTGCACACCTCCACCTTCCGCTGCACAAAGCCCTGCTGGCCTGGCACACCATGTATGCACAGCAGCACCATTTCTTATTCAGCTTGCCCTGAGAGCTGTTTGTGTTGAGCACCTTGCCAAATTCCCACATCATCTCATTGGGCTCCATGGAGCCTGAGATCTTCATACTATATATAAAGTGTAGCAAGTGTGGCTCGGCCTCTTCAGCTTTGAACATCTCCACTCAGTTTTTTTAGGTTCCTTTTGGCAAACCTGAAACAAAGATGCCTCTGTATAAACTTGAAGGAGAACTTGCTGTTTGTGGAGCGGGCTCCAGGCTGCATGGGGCACTGGCAGACACATTGGCTGTGCCCCTGGCTTCTGCCCCATCTCCAGAACCTCTTGCGGATCCGCCTTGGTCCTCTGAATGTTCTTAGTGCAGCAATTTTTAAGGACTGAATTGTGACCCCCATGTCCCCAACATTCATATGTCACAGCCCTAATCCCCAGTGTGACTGTATCTGGAGATAAGGCCTTTGAAGAGGTGATTTAAAATTAAGGCCTGTAAAGATTTTTTTTGAGACAGAGTCTTACTCTGTTGCCCAGCCTGGAGTGCAGTGGCATGATCTCGGCTTACTCTGCCTCCTAGGTTCAAGTGATCCTCCTGACTTAGCCCCCCTAGTAGCTGGAATTATAGCCACCACCCCCAGCTAATTTCTGTATTTTTAGTAGAGATGGAGTTTCACCATGTTGGCCAAGCTAGTCTTGAACTCCTGGCCTCAGGTGATCCACCTGCCTTGGCCTCCCAAAGTGCTGGGATTACAGGCGTAAGGCACTGCGCCCAGCCAGGCCTTTAAAGTTTAAATAAGGACATAAGGATGGGGTCCCAATCAAACAGGACTGGCTTCCTTATAAAAAGAGGAAGAGACACCAGGGATGCATGGGCACAGAAAAAAGACCATGTGAGGACACAGAGAAAACTCTGCAAGACAAGGAGGGTGGCCTCCGAAGAACCTAACCCTGTTGGCACCTTGATCTTGGACTGCCAGCCTCTAGAACGATGAGAAAATAATTGCTGTTTAAGCTTCCAGTTTGTGATATTATGGCAGCGCTTGCACACTAATACAGCAGTTAAAGGTGGGAGTGGTAGGCTCCCTGAGACTCAAGCTTGGAGCTGGCAGAGACCCTGCGCTGTACCTTGTGGCATGGGAAAGTGTGCTGCTGTTGGTCAGATCTGCCAAAGGCTGGGGATGCAAAGGGATGGTGCAGACTCCAGCTTGGACCTCTTGTAGCCCAAGAGCAGATCGAAAGGCATTGCCTTGTTGTACCTCTGGCCCATTGCAAGTCTTTTTTTTTCCTCGAGAATCTGAAATCCTTTATTGGAACATAATCGCTGTTTGTCAAATAGAAGACACAGAAAGCAGACGACAGTGAAACCAGAACCCAGTGACCAGAGCCAGTCCCTTGGTTGGGGACCCTCCCCTACTACCTGGTGGACCAGCCTGGCGACCTCTGCCCTTCCCCGGATCCCCCGGCCTTTGGCATAATGCTGATGAGTGACTGCAGGCAGTGAAGCCCCTTGATTCAAAGCAGAGACTTGAGTGGGCGCTGGAGAGTGGGGGCAGTGGAGAGGCCAGGAAGGGCTCGGTGGGCCCCCCGGCTGGGCCAAGGCTAGTGGAGGAAGCCAGGAGCGGGTGAGATGGCGTCTGTTTTCTGAAAAGGGGCGCGTAGGGGCCTGCGAGCAGGCGGCGGTGGCGGCTGGGGGGTGGGGGTCACACACGGACATCCTTCTCATCACCCGTCTTGGGAACAGTTTCCAGCAGCGGTTTCCCGGGACCCGCCTCCATTCCCACCTTGGCCTCGCTGGCCTTAGAGTTGGGGACTCAGAGGCGGAGTCAAAGCAGCGCTGCATGTGGTACTTCGTGTCGGTAGGGTCCATCTTGCTGATGGCGTCTTGCAGCATCTGCACGTCTTTCACATCAAAGCACTTCTGGAGATCCTCTGGGAGGGGAGGGACTCGCAGACCTCGACGGGGTCCAGGCCGCCAGGGCCGAGCCGCTTCTCGCGCTCCTCCTCCTTGTACTCCTTCATGGCCCTCTCGATGTGCAGCTTGGCACTGACCCGCACATGCTCCTTGAAGGCTTCCAGTTCGTCGTCGAAGCCCTCCATGTACTGGCGATCGGCTGTCTTAGTCTTAGTGAAGAACTGCCGGAAGCAGGCCCGGGGATCCACCTTCAGGCTCTTGGCCAGCTCCAGGATAAACTGCATGACGATTGTCTCGGGGACTACCTGCTCCATGAGTGCACATTTCTCCTCCACCTCTAGATCAATGCATCAGATGACCAAGTAATTGGCTGTCTCCTCGCACACCAGGTGGACGTTGTCTGACAGGTACTCTTGGCTGTCACCCCAGTGACGAGCATGCCGAAGTGCTTGGTCTGTTTCTCGTACTTTTCTACGAAGGTCTTGTGTTTCTGCTCCCTCACCTCCTCTGAGTCCTCCTCCACCTTCTCGGGCTTGGTGTTGACCATGCTCTTGCTGAAACCGTCTTTTCTGAGCGTGTCCACGTTCCAGGGCATGTTCTTCTCCTTCTTGTGCATCTCCTCCAGCTTCTGCTCCCAGCCCGGATCCTCCTTGCGCAGCTGCTGCGCCTTGGCCTGCAGCCGCCCCAGCTCTGCCTTGCCGCCCTCGGCCACCTCCAGCTCCTTCAGCTTCCTCTGGAGCTCGGCCACCTTGCGCTTGCACTCGTGGCAGCCCCTGTCCAGTTCCTCCTTCTCTCTCTGGAACTGCTCCATGCGCTGCCCCCGGGCCTGGTGCCGCCAGTGGAAGAGGCTGGCCGTGTCGATGTTGGGGTGCGTCTCGTCTTCATCATTAGATACCTCTATGTGGTCCCACATGCTGTAGTCCACCATCTTGCCTTGGCGGCCCAGCCCACTCTGGCTCGGGTGGCGGCGGCAGCAGCGCTAGAGACTCCCAAGGCAAGTCTTAAATCTCTTCATGTGTGGAACCTACGGACACCATCAACTCTGTTGCCACGTGAGGGGGAAGGTCCTTGTAGTCATAAAATGGCTCCACATAGGGTTTAGTTCATCTTTTTGAGGGATATGGAATACATTCATCCATGGAGCATTGATTATTTGCTCCAACGAGTCTCTCTTGCTGGAATTGAGAATGAGAAATTTCTTAAGCAGGTTTTCACCTTCCATGAACAAGTAGAAGTGAATGTGATACATTCCACTCTGTACTTCATCCTACAGCTCCTTGAAGTTCTGTCCATCAAAGGCAGGGATCCATTGACCAGTATATAGAAACTGACTCCCGAAATCCATGGTGGGTCGGTCATACTTTTGACCACAAAGAGTTGCAGGGCAGCAAAAGGGATAACTGGAAGGAAGACAACCGCCTTGTTGACAAAGGTGAATGTGTTGCCGATGCCAAAGTCTGCAATCTTGATGTTCATGTCAGCATCCAAGGGCAGGTTTTCTGCCACATATTTATGTGTATATATATACGTGTGTGTGTGTGTGTGTGTGTATATATATATATATTTTTTTTTTTTGAGACAGAGTTTCACTCTTGTTGCCCAGGCTGGAGTGCAATGGTGCAATCTTGGCTCACTACATCCTCTGCCTTCCAGGTTCAAGTGATTCTCCTGCCTCAGTCTCCCGAGTAGCTGGGATTACAGGCATCCTCCACCATGCCCGGCTAATTTTGTATTTTTAGTAGAGATAGGGTTTCTCCATGTTGGTCAGGCTGGTCTCCAACTCCCGACCTCAGGTGATCCACCCATCTTGGCCTCCCAAAGTGCTGGGATTAAAGGCATGAGCCACCGTGCCTGGCCTGTATATTTGTTTCAGACAGATTTTTGCTCTTGTCACCCAGGCTGGAGTGCAGTGGCGTGATCTTGGCTCACTGCAACCTCTGCTCCCTGGGTTGAAGCAATTCTCCTGCCTCAGCCTCCCGAGTAGCTGGTATTACAGATGCATGCCACCACGCCCAGCTAATTTTTGCATTTTTAGTAGAGACAGGGTTTCACCATGTTGGCTAGGCTGGTCTCTTCTCCTTCTTGTGCATCTCCTGACCTTAGGTGGACTGCCTGTCTCAGCCTCCCAAAGTGCTGGGATTACAGGTGTCAGCCACCATGCCCAACCATCTGCTTTTGAGTCTCTATGAACAACAAGCTTCTGGTGACAGTAATGCACAGCAGATCCTATCTGGCGGAATTTGACTTGGTCGTCTTGTTACGGAGCAAAAGGGGCTCACTGCCCAATGTGCTGCCAGCCAATACAATGACTCCAGGTTCTGGGGAAAAGCAAAGCTTTTTGTTGCAGGTTGACCAATAAGGAGACAGGAGTCCAGCTCAAATCTGTCTCCCTGTGCTGGCTTTAAGGCAATATTATTAGAAAAGGTTTGGGGGTGAATTCTGAGATTAGCAGGTGGTTGGTGGAAGGAAAGGGGAGGTCTGGGAAGTCCTCCAGCATATGCAGGCATCTCTTCATGCTTCCTCATGGGTCGCATGTGCAAATTTGGGAGGAGTTAGTATGAAACATCTGATGGAGATCCAGACTGTGAGGTAAGAAACCTTGTTTTCCACAGATTCCATTTGGCCATATTGGTTCCAACCAATTTCGGTCAATTTTTAAATCTCGTAAGCAGAAGGAATTTCAGCAATTTGGCAAGTTATTTCTTATCTGTGATCCTGAAAACTCAAGAATTTCTGTTAGTCACTGGTTTCTTGAACTCTTTGGGTCACGGTTTCACTCTTTTTCTTTCATACTTCCATGAGGCAGGAGGACTCTTCTCCAGTGGTGTAGTCTGTGACAAGGAATCTTGTTCTCAGTCTCAATCCCTGCAAATAATTTCACCGTGATGGGATGATTCTAAGCCTTCATGCTTTTTACTTCGCGGGATCGGCTCTGGAAGCTAGAGGAATTCTGTTGAGTCTGGTCAATGATGCTCATGGCTACATATTTCCCAGTAAGGATGTGCCAGGCCAGCTTTGATAGGCAAAGGTACCCTTGATGATGGTGTTGAGGAGCTGGTGTTTGCTGACATGGGCGTTCTCAGCCGAGATGGACAAGAGGCCCTGCCGTACGTTGGACTTAACTGCTGGGCTTGAAGGCAGAGTGCCCCAAAGTCAGCTTAAAACTGAGAAAAGCTAGAGAGAAGCTTGGTCTAGACTACCTCAAAAGAAAAATCACTCCCAAAGACCACCTGACCAACTGATCTTTATAATGGGATCAACACACAATGCTAAAGTAAAAATAAAAATCAGGTACTAACAAATTTTTTTTAAAATGAAGAAAAGAAGGGCTGGGCGCGGTGGTTCACGCCTGTAATCCCAGCACTTTCAGAGGCTGAGGTGGGCGGGATCACAACGTCAGGAGATCGAGACCATCATGGCTAACACAGCGAAACCCCGTCTCTACTAAAAATACAAAAAAATTAGCCAGGCGTGGTGGTGGGCACCTGTGGTCCCAGCTACTTGGGAGGCTGAGGCAGGAGAATGGTGTGAACCTGGGAGGCAGAGGTTGCAGTGAGCCGAGATCGCGCCACTGCACTCCAGCCTGGGTGACAGAGTGAGACTCTGCCTCAAAAAAAAAAAAAAAAAAAAAAAGGAAAAGAAATGAAA